>NC_083583.1:69499349-69724349 GCF_027579695.1 Neoarius graeffei
ATGGTCCGGAATAAATTGAATGATACACGATGGATTAATTTGTTGTTTCTCACCTGTGAAAGGTAATCCCATATGATCTCATTTGGACGGTAAACCTGTTGGTACAGTTAAACGCAGCTAATCTTTATTCTCCGCTTTGACCTCTCCAATATGGCGGCGAGGATGATGTATGATTCTACGCGGAAGGCGGCGTCTTTAATGGCCCGGAATAAATTGGATTAATTTGCTCCTCTACGCCCTTTTTGAGGAATGTATTGTCGGACTTAAATCAACATCTGAAGGTGAGATCGCTCCTTTTTTCCCCTATTTTTGCTGGCAGGATTGCACCATTACACAATAAATATTCACAGTGAAAATATTTTGTAAGCGCGTTTCATGAACCAAGTTATAGGATTTGTTGACAACTCGCATCGCAATGAGAAGATCATTGGCACTACTGGTGTTAAGAATCAGACCATTTCATAAATGAATATTTTGCTGTAGAGCTGCAGTGTTTGTACAATTGCATGTTTTTGCTTCACTATTACTGTCACTATTCTGCTTCTTGCATTACTACTGTGAACTAACACTGAACATAATAATAATAATAATAATAATAATAATAATAATAATAATATCCAAGCTCGTGTTTCACTCTCACTAGTGCTCTGTAAGGCTTTTTCCTGGTGATATTCGTTACACTTCTACCCGGCGTGAAGCACTCACAGTCATGTGGTTGTGACGTCATCGTAAACAAATCCGTTCTACTCATCCAGACGACTTCACAACGGCAACGTTGCCAGATCTTTCCACTCTGGAACCCGTTCTCAAAAAGATTGCGTTTTGGGCACCCAAAACGCCGGTGCCGTGTGGACGCCAGGCCTAAACGATAAGCAATTGTATCGGAGTCACCTGAATCCGTTGCCGTGTGGACAGGGCCTAAGAGGGGTGATAGGGAGCAGCCCTGTCTCGTTCCCCTTGATAGGCCAAAAAAGTTAGATATCACCCCATTTGTAAGAACAGCCGCTCTTGGATTTGAGTAGAGCACTTTAACCCAGTGGCAAAAACCAGGCCCAAATTCAAATTTAGAGAGAGCTGCCATAAGGAAGCCCCATTCTACCCGGTCAAACGCCTTCTCGGCGTCTAGTGAGAGGGCTGTAACCGGTGTAGGATTGGTGCGATTCATATGTACAAGATGCATGAGTCTTCGCATATTATCCATTGACGATCTATGCTTGATGAAGCCTACTTGGTCACCATTTATGATATTAGGTAACACCCGTTCCAATCTGGATGCTAGAGTCTTAATCAATATCTTAAGATCAACCCCAAGTAGACTCACAGGTCTAAAGTTAGTTGGTTGTGATGCATCTCTATCTTTCTTTGGGATAAGAGTGATTAGGGCATCATTGAATGTGCTGGGCAGAGAGTCCCTCTCAAATGCTTCCAGGTAAACCTTATGTAAAATAGGGGCCAGGATATCAACATATTTTTTATAATATTCAATTGGGAAGCCGTCCAATCCAGGCGACTTCCCATTTTTCATTGACTGTATGGTTGCTCTTAATTCGTCCTCTGTTAGAGGGGCATCCAGCATTGTTCTTTGCTCAGATGTTAGGCATCTGAAGGCTTGAGAAAAACTTTTCTATTTCCTCTGTGCTAGGAGTGCAGTCAGATGTATATAATTCTTTGTAAAATTCTTCAAATACCTTATTAATTTCTATTGAGGAGGTCACTGCTCCATTTGCTCTCTTAATCATTGGGATATTGTTAGAAATGTGCTGATGTTTTAATTGCCTGCCTAACAGTCTACCGCCCTTTTCCCCTCCTTCATAAAAAGTAGATTTCAGTCTAAATAAAGCATATTCTGCTTTTTTATTAAATATTTCATGTAACTGATATTTACGATTACAGATGGTGTGATACATCTCCTCTGTATTATGAATTGCCAATTCTTTTTCCAGATTACATATTTCCTTTTCCAATTTTGTCACTCTCATTGCACTCTCTAAGTTTAGAGGAATGGGCTATGATTTTCCCTCGGATGTATGCTTTTGATGCCTCCCATACAGATGATATTTGTGATGTAGATCCAATGTTGGTTTTAAAGAATAATTTAAATTCCTCTGATAGTGTGTTACTAAATACCTCATCCTGCAATATCCTAGTGTTTAGCCTCCATCTGCCTTTTCTACCTCTGTCCGTCTGTAAATCTATGTGTAGCTCTACTGTGGCGTGGTCACTAAGAGCAATTGCGCCTATCTTACAGTCCACAACTGAGTCTATGAGAGTGTTTGATATTAGGAAGAAATCTATCCTGGAATGTGACTTATGACAGTGAGAGTAGAATGTATATTCTCTCTCACGAGGATTCACCAACCTCCAAACATCCACCAGACTCAGATCCTCTGTTAACATATATATCGCTGCTCTATCCCTTGGTGTGTGTTTACCCTTGAATCTGCTCTTCTCAATCATCCCATCCATCACTTGGTTAAAATCTCCTGCTAGAATGACCTACCCTTCCATATCTCCAATCAATGTATTTACCTCATGGAAAAAAAATCAGGATCCCCTTTATTAGGGGCGTATATATTACATAATATTGTCTTAACTCCGTTAACTAAGGCTTCAATACAAATTATTCTACCTTCTTGATCCTTTTTTTCCTTTATCATGACAAAGCTTAATCTCTTATTTATAAGAATCATCACTCCATTTCGTTTGCTAGAGTAAGAGCTGTGATAAACTCTTCCCACCCAATCCCTTTGAAATTTTACCGCTTCTTCCTCTGTGATGTGAGATTCTTGAATAAATGCGACATCTGTGCCCTTGGATTTTAGATAGGTTAATATTTTCCTCCTCTTAATCTGGTTGCCACATCCATTTATGTTCCATGATATTACGTTAATGTATCTGTTATCCACCATTATAACTGCGCATATGTAACTTCAGCTGTAGGTCGCCCTTCATAGATTTAACTAAGTAAACAAAAAAGTGGGACATTAACCAATGCCTTGCTTCTTCTATACCATGTTCATCAAACATGAACATGCACAAAAAAAGAAACCTCCCCTAGTCAGAGCAACATCGAACATCCTGGCTCTGCGTACCGTAGCCCCTCCCCACCCTGTATAAGAATTCCCCTTAACTATTTTACTCAGTCCGCGAGGCGCGTTGCTATCAACAACACCACTTCAGTCACCCCAGACAAACCAATCATAAAAGAAATACCTTATGCTACTTTCATTTTCACACACGCTTCAAAAGTCACTTGCAGGACTCGTGGTCATCTATTCGTTTCTCTGAATGAATTCATCTGCTTCCTTCCACTCTTTGAACATTTTCTTTTGCCCCTTCCAAGTAAAGATGAGCATAGCAGGATACGCCAATCGGTGTTTCATGTTCAGCTCCTGTAGTCGCCTTTTCACCAGTGCAAACTCCTTCCTTTTCTCTGCCAGTTCCCTTGTCAGATCCTCGAAAAAAAGATAGCTTGCAACCGTCCCATTCGATTCCCCGTTTCTCCTTCGACACCTGTAGTACTTTATCTCGAGCAGAAGAGCGTAGGAAGCGTATCAAAATGGTCCTTGGTGGTTTGTCCGGATCAGGCATGGGGGCCATCGAGCAGTGTGCCCGTTCAATCTCAAATTCCTGGCCTGTTAGCCCCAGTCCATCAGACAAGATTCTTTCTACGTATTGCATTACTTTGCCTTTTTGCCCTTTATTTTCTTTCAGTCCCACCAACCTGACATTGTTTCTCCTGCTACGATTTTCGAGGTCTTCCACCCGCATCCACAGTGTCTGTATTCATTTATCGTGTTTCTCTACATCTTTTTCCATTCTCATGTTTGTGTCCTCTATGTCCGATATCCGTTGCTCGGCATCTCCAAGCCTACTTTGTATATTATCCACGGCGTCCTTCAGCTCTTTAGTAGTCTCTTTGATGGCCGTTACATCCGCTGCTACCACCTTAAGTGTTGCGTTCATCTTTCGTATCTCTTCCATGACTATCACCTGTTCCTTCAGGTCTGTCGCTGTCGGCCATGTTGCTTCTAGGTGCGGGCTTGCTTCTCTTGTTTGCGCTTTGGAAAAAGTTTGCTTTGGTCAACATTTCACTACTCAGTCTTCACTTTAATGACCTATTTTGAAATATACTCCCATCTAACTATGAAAGCAGGCTATATTGAAAATATAAGCGTGTGTTAAGTTCAATTAAATGATGGTCTGTCAAGAGCTCTCTCAGTGTGCTGCCATCTTTCTCGGCGCTCCCACGTGACTCCTCAGATGAGATTTATTTATTTATTGAGGAAAATGATCCAATATTACATATCTGAGTGGCAAAAGTATGTGAACCTCTGGGATTAGCAGTTCATTTGAAGGTGAAATTAGAGTCAGGTGTTTTCAATCAATAGGATGACAATCAGGTGTCAGTGGGCACCCTGTTTTATTTAAAGAACAGGGATCTATCAAAATCTGATCTTCACAACACGTTTGTGGAAGTGTATCATGGCACGAACAAAGGAGATTTCTGAGGACCTCAGAAAAAGCGTTGTTGATGCTTGTCAGGCTGGAAAAAGGTTACAAAACTATCTCTAAAGAGTCCATCAATCCATAGTCAGACAGATTGTGTACAAATGGAGGAAATTCAAGACCATTGTCACCCTCCCCAGGAGTGGTCAGCCAACAAAGATCACTCCAAGAGCAAGGCGTGTAATAGTCGGCGAGGTCACAAAGGACCCCATGGTAATTCTAAGCAACTGAAGGCCTCTCTCACATTGGCTAATGTTAATGTTCATGAGTCCAACATCAGGAGAACATTGAACAACAAATGGTGTGCATGGCAGGGTTGCAAGGAGAAAGCCAATGCTCTCCAAAAAGAACACTGCTGCTCATCTGTAGTTTGCTCAAGATCATGTGGACAAGCCAGAAGGCTCTTGGAGAATGTTTTGTGGATTGATGAGACCAAAATAGAACTTTTTGGTTTAAATGAGAAGTGTTATGTTTGGAGAAAGGAAAACATTGCATTCCAGCATAAGAACCTTATCCCATCTGTGAAACATGGTAGTGGTAGTATCATGGTTTGGTCCTGTTTTGCTGCATCTGGGCCAGGACAGCTTGCCATCATTGATGGAACAATGAATTCTGAATGATACCAGCGAATTCTAAAGGAAAATGCAGCAAGACAACAACCCTAAGCACACAAGTCATTCTACCAAAGAATGGTTAAAGAAGAATAAAGTTAATGTTTTGGAATGGCCAAGTCAAAGTCCTGACCTTAATCCAATTGAAATGTTGTGGAAGGACCTGAAGCGAGTAGTTCATGTGAGGAAACCCACCAACATCCCAGAGTTGAAGCTGTTCTATATGGAGGAATGGGCTAAAATTCCTCCAAGCCGGTGTGCAGGACTGATCAGCAGTTACCGGAAACGTTTAGTTGCAGTTATTGCTGCACAAGGGGGTCACACCAGATACTGAAAGCAAAGGTTCACATATTTTTGCCACTCACAGATATGTAATATTGGACCATTTTCCTCAATAAATAAATTTGTCTCATTTGTACTGGTTTCTCTTTATCTACTTTTAGGACTTGTGGGAAAATCTGATGATGTTTTAGGTCATATTTATGCAGAAATATAGAAAATTCTAAAGAGTTCACAAACTTTCAAGCACCACTGTAACAGAACAATTACTCATTAGATAATTCCTTGTTATCCCTGACTAATAATAGGTACAACAATAGTGTACCTGCCATTTTTAAAAGAAATCACAAACCAGGTTTTAATAGGTCTTCTGATTAAAAATTATCATGTAGTTTAAGTCAATTTTTAATCTCTTACAGTCAGGTCTATAATTTTTGGCACCTACATTAAAAATGGATTTTTTTAAAAAATGATTTTGAAAATTGTCTGTGCTTAATTAGCTTAATCTCACAACGAAAGAGAGTAATCTTAACATTTCGTTTAAGTAAATTTGCATCATTAACTTTTAGTTTAGATTTAATTTGCATCATTAAACTTAAGAGAACAAAAAATGTTCATTAATTTTTAACAAGATCACACCACATTTATCAGCACCACCACATTTAGCACTCTGTAGTCTATACATTATTGTGCAGCCTACTTTTGCTGGACTAAGTCTTCTTCAGTAATGCATGATGAGAATTCAGAGCCAGATTTTCTATTGTCCGGGCTCAACCCACAGGTTTTCAAAGGGGTTTCGATCAGGAGGTTGGGTTTGATCTTTTGAAGGAAAAACAGCCCATCAAAGATCATTCACCAACACTTGGCTGTATGGATTAGATTAATTTCTGTATAATCATCCTACCTTTTAAGGCAAACTTTCTATTTGTTGCCAAAAATGCTTTATTTCTCTGGTCTCATCTGACCTTAGAACCTAGTTCCAATTAAAATTCCAGTGGTGTCTTGCAAACTCCAGGTACTTATATTTGTCGTTAGATAAAAGAAAATTATTTCTACTGGAATACCCTCCAAATCGTACATAATCATGGCGATGGCATCTAATTGTAGATTTGGAGACTTGCTGACCCTCAAATGCTACCAACTTCTGCAAATCCCCAACCATGATCCCTGAAGAAATGTTTCTCTCTAAACATTCCCCTTATTGCCTCCTCTTGTTGGTTTAAACTTCTTATTTATTGCCCTAACAGTGCATATAGGCATTTTCAGATGTGTAACTGTTTTTGTGGCTATTGACTGATTTATGAAGATCATCACATATTTGCATCATTTTAAGTTCTGCATTTTCTAACTTTCCCCATTTTAATAAATAGGGGAAATGTGATGAACGAGGGAATGTTATGAATGTCCTCTGTGTCAACTCATACTTACATGTATACCCCAGTGAAACGGGGTCATAGATGACTGCTTAAGTTTCTAAACAGGTGAACTTAAAACAGGTAAAATATAAATGGGATTCATTTTGTCCATAAGAATTTCTAGGGATGCCAATAATTGTGAAATGTGGCTTTTTAAAGGTATTTTTATTAAACGCTTTTTTTTCTTAGAATAGTTTTACTACAATTAAATGTTAGATTCACTCAGATTTTCAGTGTGTGATTAAGCTAATCAGCAGACTGTATACTGTGGTATCTAAAACAGATTCTTGCAATATTAGCATGCCTATGAAATGTGTCCAGTTACCATTTATTATCAGAAAAGCATAGGTGTTAAATATTTTTAACAGCTTTTCAAGTAAAAAAAAAAACTTCATGGACACAAAAAGTAGAATTAATCTTCCCACTTTTGAGAGCATGTTAAAATTGCACATCAGATGCAGAATACCTCCAAATACTGACATGTATGCAAATGGCATACACTGAAAATAAGCACAAAGTCAATTTTCCCTTTTTTCATATTAATAAAATAAGGAAAAATACTGAAGAAAAACAATTCATCAAATCATGTTGATAATTAGCTCATAATTAGTTGACAATTGGTTACAAAATCTACTACTGTGAGACTATCAAAGGCATAGAAGTGCATGTATACAACCACTATACGTTTCAAATGAAAATAAGTTGTTACCAATTTGCCCAGCCTTCACTTTAAATGGTACATCCAGTTCACTCTGGGGGGGGAAAATTTTTTTTAACATGTTAGAATGTAATTAATACTTTCATACAGTATGTTAGTGAGCTACAATTAATACAGAAGGCACACCCAAGTACAAAACAAGCTCAAATTTAAAATAAACAAATACAATATAAAGTGTATCTTATCTTGTTTATACTGTACACTCTTAAAATTATGACAATACAAATGCATGCAATTCTGGCCAGTAGCTTAAATGGAGACAAGACTGTGACATTAATACACTTAAATACTAGTTTATATATAACTGGTTCTATAAAAACCCATATCACCTGTCATATTATCTGTAACCACCATGGGTGATATCAAACACCTGGATATCCTCTGTACGTGTGCACATGCATGTCATTGTCTACAACAAAGTCAAGAATTGACAGTAACATCCAACTGAAGGATGTTACAAACTTCTTTTTTGGAACAGTTTCCACCTGAGAGCATACAAAGCCACATACTGCCTGGAGTCCTAAGTCGAGCTGCCTACCAAGTGTGGCTAAATGCACAAATGCAGCTAGTGCAGCAAGATTAAGATGATACTGAGGCAGTCAGCACACAGCTGATGAACAACCTTAGATTCCAGAACTGGTTGCACAAGTGCAAGTCCATGGCAGTTCAGGTTAAACTCACTGTGGTCCACTAACATTGTTATGTTATCAAATACTTTTGGTGTGGCAAAGTTTTGCTGGAGTTAGAGCAAAAAGAGTGAAACGCACACTTCACTTCTGTCAATACAGACAGCACAGGGTAATTATAGAGAGCATGCACGTGACGTCACAAGGTCACGTGATATTTGTTTATCCACCATTTTGGACGGCAAGGTCGCGCATAGAACTTAGACGAACCCATTCTAATTATCAAGTGTGTGGGAGTAGATCTTTCGAGAATGGTTATATCTTGTTCAGCATTTGGTTGTACCAATAGACAGGGCCAAAAGGAGGGCCTGTCATTTTATAGATTCCCCGCAGACGAGGAGAGGCGTGCAAAATGGGTGTCCGCTGTGCGAAGAGAAAACTGGTACCCCAGTTCTACCAGCCGAATTTGTAGTGAACACTTCATATCAGGTAGGTGTAATCTTCTAATTCAATACTCCTAGTACATCTGTTAAGTTGATTTTCGGATTGAATGATAACTGCATACTTAGAAACTAGACAGTCTCTAATGTTTAAAATGGCTATGCCTAGCCCTACTACCCTGGCCTAGTCTATGACAATGTTTTATCTTTTTGGCTCATATATGCCTTTGAAAGGCCAATCCATAGTAGGGATGGCGAAAACTAAAAAAAATCTTGACCGACCACCGAGCCTCATTAGCCGGTTAAAGTCGGTTAACCTATTAGTTTAAACAGGGATGCAAACAGCGGATGCGCCTTTTTCACGGCTGAATCGTGCAGATCCGATTTTTTTAGGGGGGGGCATTGGAGTGTCTGAATAATTTCATCAGAGTAAATTCTGTATTAAAATTACTAAATAAGCAACATAGGAAGTATTAGTATGAGAAGGCGGCAGTGGGTTGGAAAGCTGCGCATATTTGCGCAGCTTCCGCGCAGACGTGCGCAGCTTTCTGGTTTACTGTTTTTCAGACAAAAACATACATATTTACAACCCTGTCATTATCTGGAACTGAGTTTAGATTTCGAACATTCTTAAGATAAAACGTCCTGCATAGTCTCTTTATGATAAACGTCTTAATGCCACTTACCCATGAGGTTATCAAGTAGACTTCCTTCTTCGGAACCTTCCAGAGGTATAGTTGAGATACCCGTCCCGCAACAAAATATTTATAAGCTTCCAGGCTCTTGTAAGCTTTGAGGGCTTTGCCAGTGTAACATGATTAACGAGAAAATTGTAAATGTCGTGGTAGGCCAGATCGGGCAAATCGCCGGCACTGCAGCTCCGAATTTCCCTGAACAAGGATTGCGGCAAGTTGTACGGTTCTGCAATCCCCAACCTGGAACACTTTTCCACGTAACGCTGTCTCACGTCACCTTCAAGATGCTGAACAAACTTAGACAAGTAATCGCGCGATGTAGATGGGGTATTTTCCGAATTTTCTTGGGGATTACTCCCTGGATCCATTACACTCGCGCAAGGTAAACAATCCTGAAGCCGTCCAATATGGCGGAGTGGGCGGAGTAAACACGGACGGGTCACGTGACTGCACATCCTCTATAGGCCCACTAGGCAGCAGGGGGCTGTTTAAAATAAATAAATAAATAAAAGCCCCCGTTGGCGCCATTTACAATGGTGCTTGAAAGTTAGTGAACCTTTTAGAATTTTCTATATTCCTGCAGAAATATGACCTAAAATAACATCAGATTTTCCCACAAGTCCTAAAAGCAGATAAAGAGAACCCAGTTAAACAAATGAGACAAAAATATTATACTTGGTCATTTATTTATTGAGGAAAATTATCCAATATTACATATCTGTGAGTGGCAAAAGTATGTGAACCTCTGGGATTAGCTGTTAATTTGAAGGTGAAATTAGAGTCAGGTGTTTTCAATCAATGGGATGACAATCAGGTGTGAGTGGGCACCCTGTTTTATTTAAAGAACAGGGATCTATCAAAGTCTGATCTTCACAACACGTTTGTGGAAGTGTATCATGGCACAAACAAAGGAGATTTCTGAGGACCTCAGAAAAAGCGTTGTTGATGCTTGTCAGGCTGGAAAAGGTTACAAAACCATCTCTAAAGAGTTTGGACTCCACCAATTCACAATCAGACAGATTGTGTATAAATGGAGGAAATTCAAGACCATTGTTACCCTCCCCAGGAGTGGTCGACCAACAAAGATCACTCCAAGAGCAAGGCGTGTAATAGTCGGCGAGGTCACAAAGGACCCCAGGGTAACTTCTAAGCAACTGAAGGTCTCGCTCACATTGGCTAATGTTAATGTTCATGAGTCCACCATCAGGAGCACACTGAACAACAAATGGTGTGCATGGCAGGGTTGCAAGGAGAAAGCCACTGCTCTCCAAAAAGAACACTGCTGCTCGTCTGCAGTTTGCTAAAGATCATGTGGACAAGCCAGGTTATTGGAAAAATGTTTTGTGGATGGATGAGACCAAAATAGAACTTTTTGGTTTAAATGAGAAGCGTTTTGTTTGGAGAAAGGAAAACACTGCATTCCAGCATAAGAACCTTATCCCATCTGTGAAACATGGTGGTGGTAGTATCATAGTTTGGGTCTGTTTTGCTGCATCTGGGCCAGGACGGCTTGCCATCATTGATGGAACAATTAATTTTGAATTATACCAGTGAATTCTAAAGGAAAATGTCAGGACATCTGTCCATGAACTGAATCTCAAGAGAAGGTGGGTAATGCAGCAAGACAACGACCCTAAGCACACAAGCCATTCTACCAAGGAATGGTTAAAGAAGAATAAAGTTAATGTTTTGGAATGGCCAAGTCAAAGTCCTGACCTTAATCCAATTGAAATGTTGTGGAAGGACCTGAAGCAAGTAGTTCATGTGAGGAAACCCACCAACATCCCAGAGTTGAAGCTGTTCTGTATGGAGGAATGGGCTAAAATTCCTCCAAGCCAGTGTGCAGGACTGATCAACAGTTACTGGAAACATTTAGTTGCAGTTATTGCTGCACAAGGGGGTCACACCAGATCTTGAAAGCAAAGGTTCACATACTTTTGCCACTCACAGATACGTAATATTGGATCATTTTCCTCAATAAATAAATGACCAAGTATAATATTTTTGTCTCATTTGTTTAACTGGGTTCTCTTTATCTACTTTTAGGACTTGTGGGAAAATCTGATGTTTTAGGTCATATTTATGCAGAAATATAGAAAATTCAAAAGGGTTCACAAACTTTCAAGCACCACTGTAAGTGATTTGGCTGGGTTGTGGACAGCTGGGAAGGACAACCACACACTCCAGCCGTGTTAGTGTCAATATCTCTAAGGAAACATACACTGAGCATCGATGAGGACTTGCCATGTCCCTGCAGTCCTGCGAAAAGGCTAGCACTTTAAGAAATGGGCAGTGCACCAATTCTTCATCTAATGGACAGGGTGCAGACCATTTTTGAAACCATTTCTGCCTGAGAAGATACAAAAGCCCACATACTAGGGGCTCCACAATTCAGGATCATTTTCTGAATTCTTACACTGAGCTGCCCATTGCTCTGAAGGCCAAACCCACAGATGCAACTAGTCTTGCTGGGGTACCAGTCCTTTCCATTCTCCTTGATAGTAAGTCCACCTGGGAAGGAAGTTACAAGGACATCCCAATTACTAGGAAGATCAGCAGTGGGAACCAGGGTCTTGATAGCCATTAGCTATTGAAAACCATTCCAGGTTAACCTTGATAACCATTCCAGGAGTATGAGTAGAATTGCTTGCTGAATTCTGTCTATTGCGGACAGAATCAGCAAAATAAGTGAATGCATAAAGTAGGCCCTGAGGGCTGTTCAGCTCTGCTACAAAGAATCAAACTCAGGAACAAGTCTGTCTGGTGGAATTTTCCCACCTTCTACTCTTGCAAGTAGTATTTTTCCATCACGTGACTCCTTAGCAATTCATGTAATGTACAGTGGTGCTTGGACTGATCAACAGTTACCGGAAACGTTTAGTTGCAGTTATTGTTGCACAAGGAGGTCACACCAGATACTGAAAGCAAAGGTTTACATACTTTTGCCACTCATAGATATGCAATATTGGATCATTTTCCTCAATAAATAAATGACCAAGTATAATATTTTTGTCTCATTTGTTTAACTGGGTTCTCTTTATCTACTTTTAGGACTTGTGGGAAAATCTGATGTTGTTTTAGGTCATATTTATGCAGAAATATAGAAAATTCAAAAGGGTTCACAAACTTTCAAGCACCACTGTAAAATGTTTGAAAGTCCAGATACATGAAGTATGCATCACAGAACATTTCTGCCTGAAAGAAGTGCAAACAGGCATAATACATGTTCATGACAACCTTCCTCCCCTTGGGAACAATGCATGAAATCTGATCACAAGTGGTCAATGGAGACGCAATCATAATGCCAGGTGTGAACAGCTATGCATCTTAGCTGTCTACTTCCAGTCAGATCACCCAGGACACATGTTATTGCCAGGTGTGAATGTGGCCTCAGTGAGCAACTCACCAGGAATTGGGTTAGGAGCATGAGAGAGGGAGTGACATGCACTCTCTGGCCCTGTTCATGGCAATAATTCCAGTGGGAAACAGAGGAGGACCCACACTTCTATACTATCTTGGACATCGTAAAGTATAAGCTAACAAGTTAAAAAGAAAAAAAAAAAAAAAAAAGTGTTTCAGCGCTTCGGAGGACAAAAAAACCCTCTGCCCATAGCCACAAGCTGCACAGGATCACTTCAAGATCTATGTGGGTCTAGTATATGCACACAGGCAAAAAGAGAAAAGGGAAAAAAGTGATAGCTAATATTATGACACTTCATGACATGCATAAGGAATGAGAGGATATCCAGGTGTTAAAAGGTGTGAATAAACATAACCAAAATCTGTAAGGCTAGTACAGCCGTTGCAACAGATTTAGCAGCTATATTAATTTAGCAAGCACAAAGTTTTATGCCACCCAAAGTGCTACAAACATTTCCATTTTAAACAAAATAGATGAACGTAATGACAGACACTTGAACTGTTTACAATTACATTAATTCCGAAATCGATAAAGATATTTTTGGAATTCTGCCTACCAAAGTATTCTCCCTCACTCGGAGGTTTTCCAGAACCACATCACCTATAAAGAAAAGTATTTAGATTAATCAGTAGTCATATAAAACCCATTTACAATTTCCCTGCAGCTCACATTCAAGAGCCTGCCATTCAAGTGTCAGTAAAATAGTATGAAAGCCATGATTTTATTCTGCATGTTGATATACTTCCTTCTGAAAGAGGAGGTCCAGGAAAAAGCTTGTTGAAGGGTTTGGCCAATTTCCAAAACAGAAAAACAGTGTTTGATATACGCCACACCTTCTATTAAATCGAAATAGAGTCAACATTGCTCAGCAGATAAACCAAAAGTTTAAAACAGCTTATCTTCTCACATTGTCATGTTCGGTGTCCAAGAGAAAGTGTATTTCCAGCCAATAGATTGGTCCTGGGCTGTGGTTTGTTTGTTACATTATAGTAGAAACTGCACATTCTGTATAAATGAGATTTTGCAGTAATCATGAGGGTGCTTATTTATAACGAGTGAGTACAAGCAATAATGGATCGGAAGTGTGTGTACACAACGTCCCATGCCAAAAAAAAAATAGGCTTTATACAGAAATACCTGGTGGGAAATTGTATGTAAATTTATGGAACCTCTAACTCATGTAGAGCCATCTGTGACTTTTTAGAACCAGAAATTAACAACACCCTATATGCACACAATTACAGTCAAATGTGCAAATCCCTGCTCTCACATATTATACTTCATATTAAATTATGCAGCTCCATAATAACTGCATGCAGACTACTTAAAAGTGAGCATTAAAACATAATATCATGTTAATGAGTGTGGCAGCAGGGCGTGATCAAGCATCAGCTGTGGGCAGCGAAGAGTCAGGTAGAACCGGTAACACATCGGGTTTCACCTTAGGGGCAGGTTACTTACACATGTCTTTTGTTCTCTTTCTGAGAGAAGCCAGTAATCAGAGAGAGATATGTACATCTGTGCACACATGTGACCCAGTACTGTGTACACGTGTGTGAAAAGAGAGAAAATAAAGTTGCTGAAAAGTGAACTCCCAAATTAAAAATAAAAGGTGCACCTTGAGCTATCAAGCCTGTCTCCCAGTTCCTCATTCCCTGAGCTGCCGGAGTGTTACAATGAGTTTGTTTGTTTATTTATTTATGAAAAATTGGTTAATTAGTTATGTTTCTATGTATTGATATTTATTGCTCCAATTAACTGTCTGAACGAAATAGGTGTTAGTTTTAATTGTGGGTTATTAGAAGCTGCAAAAAGCTGTAAAAAAAGTAATTTCACACATTCACAGATTTATTAATACTAATGATATAAATAAGAGTGAATCATACATTTTGTATGGCCCATTGGTGATTTTGGCATTGTTTGAAGATCATGCTCACCAAACAGTATGGCAAAACATGTATTTAGACACCACAAAGATTTCTTTACCGTGATGACTGACGAATGAGCTTTAAATTTCCAAGAGCCTTTGGAACTACAGTGGTGCTTGAAAGTCTGTGAACCCTTTAGAATTTTCTATATTTCTGCATAAATATGACCTAAAACATCAGATTTTCACACAAGTCCTAAAAGTAAATAAAGAGAACCCAGTTAAACAAATGAGACAAAAATATTATACTTGGTCATTTATTTATTGAGGAAAATTATCCAATTTTACATATCTGTGAGTGGCAAAAGTATGTGAACCTCTAGGATTAGCAGTTAATTTGAAGGTGAAATTAGAGTCAGGTGTTTTCAATCAATGGGATGACAGTCAGGTGTGAGTGGGCACCCTGTTTTATTTAAAGAACAGGGATCTATCAAAGTCTGATCTTCACAACACATGTTTGCGGAAGTGTATCATGGCACGAACAAAGGAGATTTCTGAGGACCTCAGAAAAATTATTATTGATGCTCATCAGGCTGTAAAAGGTTACAAAACCATCTCTAAGGAGTTTGGACTTCACCAATCCACAGTCAGACAGATTGTGTACAAATGGAGGAAATTCAAGACCATTGTTACCCTCCCCAGGAGTGGTCGACCAACAAAGATCACTCCAAGAGCAAGGTGTGTAATAGTCAGTGAGGTCACAAAGGACCCCAGGGTAACTTCTAAGCAACTGAAGGCCTTTCTCACATTGGCTAATGTTAAATGTTCATGAGTCCACCATCAGGAGAACACTGAACAACAATGGTGTGCATGGCAGGGTTGCAAGGAGAAAGCCACTGCTCTCCAAAAAGAACATTGCTTCTCGTCTACAGTTTGCTAAAGGTCATGTGGACAAGTCAGAAGGCTATTGGAAAAAGGTTTTGTGGACAGATGAGACCAAAATGGAAATTTTGGTTTAAATGAGAAGCGTTATGTTTGGAGGAAGGAAAACACTGTATTCCAACATAAGAACCTTATCCTATCTGTGAAACATGGTGGTGGTAGTGTCATGGTTTGGGCCTGTTTTGCTGCATCTGGGCCAGGATGGCTTGCCATCATTGATGGAACAATGAATTCTGAATGATACCAGCGAATTCTAAAGGAAAACGTTAGGACATCTGTCCATGAACTGAATCTCAAGAGAAGGTGGGTCATGCAGGAAGACAACGACCCTAAGCACACAAGTCGTTCTACCAAAGAATGGTTAAAGAAGAATAAAGTTAATGTTTTGGAATGGCCAAGTCAAAGTCCTGACCTTAATCCAATCGAAATGTTGTGGAAGGACCTGAAGCGAGCAGTTCATGTGAGGAAATCCACCATCCCAGAGTTGAAGCTGTTCTGTACAGAGGAATGGGCTAAAATTCCTCCAAGCCGGTGTGCAGGACTGATCAACAGTTACCGGAAACGTTTAGTTGCAGTTATTGCTGCACAGGGGGATCACATCAGATATTGAAAGCAAAGGTTCACATACTTTTGCCACTCACAGATATGTAATATTGGATCATTTTCCTCAATAAATAAATGACCAAGTATAATATTTTTGTCTCATTTGTTTAACTGGGTTCTCTTTATCTACTTTTAGGACTTGTGTGAAAATCTGATGATGTTTTAGGTCATATTTATGCAGAAATATAGAAAATTCTAAAGGGTTCACAAACTTTCAAGCACCACTGTATGTGCTGAGGTGGTTCCAGGTTTAGAGAGACCAGCGTTCGATACCTGTCCACTTACTGATCTTAACAACCTTTGGATGGAATAAGGATATCTGAGTAATCCTTCAACTCCAGCATATCAGCCGTTTTGGTTGATATAATTAAGCTGACAAGTTGGCACATCAGAGCCCCTTAACCAGTGAGTGAAGAGGCTACTATCAAAATGCAATTTTCATCAAATGTCAAGTTTCCCAAAAACAGAGCAAATAACTGAGCTCATGTTGCTGTCAGGGCTCCTAGTCAGAATATCATCAATCAAAAGCAGTTTATTTCTATAATTAATCTATAATATATAAATTAATATATAATAATCTGAATGCTTTGTTTTTCTTGCCATTGTCAGTGCTGAAACCAGTTCTGAAACCATTGAGTGGGATTTGTAGAGGACACTGCCAAAGGTTTTACACGTGCCGAGTCTAAAGTGTAGACTTTTACAGGCGTGGTTTATATGAAAACAATAGCATATGGTTAGGCAAGGTTCACTTTGAGTCATAGCCCATGTTTACATTAGACCGTATCAGCGGATCATCAGATTAACGTTTTTAAAACGATTAGTGTGCACACAGCAACACCAATACACGATTTGCGTGCACACAGCAACACCAATACACGGATACGCTCGGCTCCGCAGGCATCCTGCGCTCCAAATCACTCCACCCTGAACAGCGAGTGCCCTCTGGAGGGTGCGCACTCCGGCCTTGCGCAGCTCACAGAGCACGCGAGTGAAGTGCACAAGCTGTGATTCGGGACTGAACCGCTGTGTGTGATCCCAGCGCATATCACTTACTACTTGCAAGTGGAAGGATGGCAAGCCTAAAGACAATCATAACTACACAATGGGCAGTATTTGCATCCGTATTTGCAGTTTTTTCATACTTTTATACTCTTTAATGAAAGGTGATACAAGGCGGAAGTCCGCGCCGTTTTTCAGCAGTCGCATCACATGACCAACGCCAGCAAATCAGGAAGGTGGATGTCACAGTGACGTTGTCCAATGACGACGCCAGCTAGAGCTCAGCACAGCGTATCCGCGTATCTCAATGTTTACACAGCACCGGAGCTGACACGATCTAGATTGAATACGTGGACCCTGGCGGATTCCCGTTTCCTGGCGTTTCCAGGCAGTTTAATGTAAACGGACAGTGCATCCGCGAAGAAAACGAGACAGATACGGTCTAATGTAAACTTGGCCATAGTCAGCAATGTGACGACATTGCTGCTGTGGAGGACAGCCCCATATGGACAGTCGAAAGTCGCACTTGGAAGACGCTCTGGACACTTACAGTCATGCTTTTATGGCTGAGGACTACAGTTGACTTGCTAACTTTAGGACTGCAGTTGTCATGAACAGTTTTGCACTCAAGTTTCCATCAATGAACATAACATCTTCCATCACATCAACAAAACAGACTTCGTGTTAAAACTCTTAAAAACTCTTTAAAATGTTATAAGCACGCTATCTGTTATCACCCAAATGAGGATGGGTTCCCTTATGAGTCTGGTTCCTCTCGAGGTTTCTTCCTCATGTCATCTGAGGGAGTTTTTCCTTGCCATCGTTATCACAGGCTTGCTCACTGGGGATAAAATTAGCTCATGTCACTAAAATTCTGTAAAGCTGCTTTGCAACAATGTCTGTTGTTAAAAGCGCTATAAAAATAAACTTGACTTCACTAGTTTAGTCCTGTGTAAAGTCAAGTCAATTTATTTACAGAAAAAAATATAGATTTTAAACATGAATTTATAAATGTATCCCTAATGAGCAAGCCTGAGGCAATGGTGTTAAGGAAAAACTCTCTGAAATGATATAAAGAAACCTTGAGAAGACTCAGACTCAAAAGGGAACCCAACCTCGTTTGGATGATAACAGATAGTGGTGTTATAAATAACTCACCTCTATAACTGTGTCCTCTACGGACAAAAAGCACAACTGTGTAACCAGGAAATTCATTATAGTTTTAACATGAAATCTGTTTTGTTGAAGTTATCACCTGTTCATTGATGGAGACTTGAGAGCAAAACTGTTCATGATAGCAGTCCTAAAGTTATCATGGCCACTGTGGTCCCAAGTCATTGTAGCAACACTGTCTGTATTAATTGCCCAGAGCCATCTTCTCAGTGTATCTTCAGGCTGTCCATATGGCCTCATCCTCCACAGGAGTGAAGCGATGAGAATGTACAACTATGTGAGTTCAGATTCAGGTGATAGGTTGTTTAAGTTTAAATTTGGAACACAATGTATTAGAGACTATCTGAGGGTGTAGCAGGTAGCCTATAGTTGGAAAAAGCTGGCTGGATCGAGTAGCCACATGGCAAGACATCTAGGACTCTGTCTGTTTGCATGCAGTTGCCACTCATATTATTAAAGAAGCTTTTGATGTAGTTGGTCCCTCCATACAGGTAATTATTAATTCGTGTCTGTCATCTGGTGTTGTTCCTGCGTGTTTTAAGCATGCCGTTGTCCAACCCCTGCTTAAAAAGCATAACCTGGATGGTAAATGCTTGAGTAATTACCACCCTATCTCTAAGCTCCCTTTCAATTCCAAGGTGCTGGAGAAAAAGTCGTGCTGTCCCAGGTGCTTCCCTTCCTGTCTGAGCACAACATTCTAGAGCCGTTCCAGTCAGGTTTTAGAGCACTCCACAGTACTGAAACGTATTTATTTGACTATTATAATTTCATTGACTCTCAATGTTTGCTGCTTTAACCCAGATGAGTATTGAAAAGTTTTTTTCTGAATTGCGAGCAGGATTTCTCAGCTATGAATAGGGTAAGCACATAGAAATTCAGTATTCATTTGTATATTTTTTTGATGTAATGGAAATTTTTAGTGCTTTGATGAAGAAAATGTACTTTTTTATCCATAGATTAAAACAGACCTCAGGAATAGGCTCCACGGGGAACACCTGGCAGCCTGCTTACGAATCTCCATAAATGGTCCCGAACCCAATGACTTCCCTTACGATAGGGCACTTGAGGTTTTTTTCAGGAAGCCACGCAGAATTAAATGTTCTGATAGGGCATGCAGGCTTGGCACCAATTAAGGTAATGCTTTTTCATTATTGTTAGTTGCCTTGGTGTTACCTTAAGTGGCTTCTTACATCTAATTATGATATTTTATTATTATTTTGTTGTTACATTATACTATTTATTTCATTTTAGTATTGGTTGAGGTAAGTGTTGAGTTCAATATTTAAAATAAAAACCTCCAGCTTGTTTTTTGCAATTTATTCCTTGAATATCAACTAAAGAATGATTGAAAGATTGCCACCAAAAAGGCAAAAAACTAAGGTAAAAAACTTCAATTTGGGTGAGTAATTTTCATAAATTTAAAAGACAGATTTTCCACCAACATCAAGCCCAGCAAACTAATGGCCTGCCCTGTAATGTAAAGTTGGGTCGAGGAATGAAACCAGGCAGGGTTCTGGTAAAAATTGTTTTAGCTGTCTTCTCTTAAAGAACTTAAAAGAATTTAGATTGAACTGAATAATCTCAAATGCTTCTTGTAGCTTTAAAATAGTCCCAGCAGGTGACCCTGAAGAAAAATACTGTGTTTGAACACCGCCCGCTGTAAACACTTTGCATACACCCCAATGACCGACTCCACCGACCACCACCGCACACGATTCCCTCATCGGCACAATGGAGCACCACAAATTGCTACCTGGTCTGTCTGAAACACTGCAGTCTAGCTTTTTTTAAACCATGATAACCCATACTATATTAATGTTACTAGATATTGTTAATTCGATACAATGTTTTTCATTAGGAGTTATTATGCAGTGCCTTTCTCTCCCACACACTCTACAGTGTTTGAATACTGTAGCCCAGGGGTTCCCAAGCAGTTTGGGCAAATGACCCCAAATGGACATTATCAGTTATGAATTAAACACAAAATGAATACTACTGAGAATACTAATAAACACTGCATTGTTAGGAATCTCCTCCTTCATACTTTCTCTGTCTAATTCTAAAAAGGATATTTGTTTCATCACCCTGACAGTGAGGAGACGAATATTGACCAAATGGAAATTAAGAACCGCCCCCTTCTCATACCCACTGCTTAACAGATGTCTTTTAATTCCTCAAATTAGGAAAAAAAAAAGACTTTCCTCTTCAGATAAATTCTGGAAAATATGGGGCTCGTTCTTTAAATATTTTAAGGAGCTCAATTTCCCACGTAACCCTGGTCAGGTACCTGGGATAGGTTAGGGAGTCAGTAGTTAAGGGTTTAATTAGACATGAGCATGTGATTTGCAGTGTATATGACATGTATTTTGTGAAAATAAACTTTGTGGAAAAAAGAATACTAATAAAACATTATAAATAACTTCTGTGAATATGAGACAAGAAGATCCTGTACATAAGCTCTTTGCAGACCAGGGCTTCAGCCGTCAAATGAACCCAAGAAGAAGATGTCAAGAAAATTCTACAGAAATAAGTGATGTTTACTTGGGGCTAATCAGAATCACTTCATTGATGACAGGTGTACGATAATTATAATATTGTGATTATATATCCAATCCCTTCCAAAAGTATTGGAACAGCAAAGCCAATTATTTTGTTTTTGCTACACATTGAAGACATTTGAGTTTGAAATGAATACTAGATTATAGATCAGAATTTCAGCTTTCATTTCCTGATATTTATATCTAGGGTGGCACAGTGGTGTAGTGGTTAGTGCTGTCGCCTCACAGCAAGAAGGTCCAGGTTTGAGCCCCGCGGCCGGTGAGGGCCTTTCTGTGCGGAGTTTGCATGTTCTCCCCGTGTCCGCGTGGGTTTCCTCCGGGTGCTCCGGTTTCCCCCACAGTCCAAAGACATGCGGGTTAGGTTAACTGGTGACTCTAAATTGACCGTAGGTGTGAACGTGAGTGTGAATGGTTGTCTGTGTCTATGTGTCAGCCCTGTGATGACCTGGCGACTTGTCCAGGGTGTACCCCGCCTTTCACCCGTAGTCAGCTGAGATAGGCTCCAGCTTGCCTGCGACCCTGTGTTTCTTGTTGTCCAGGTTTGCCTTGTTAGATTGAATTTTTAAACAATTAATAACTCTGGATGTCTACTTTTCATTTGAGCCCTGGGTTTCTCCTGTGAAGACTGCACTAATAAAAAGGACAATCCAACATGAAGACCAGAGAGGAGATGAGCAAGCCATTCTGAAGATGAGAAAAGAGGGAAAGTCAATCAGAGACATTACATAAGCATTGTATTCACAATGCTTATGCAGTGGCTCTGATTGACTTTCCCTCTTTTCTCAGCTTCAGAATGACTTCCTCATCTCCACTCTGGCCTTCAATACAACAGTATGGAATGTCCTGAAAAGAAACAAATTACTGATGTAGTAACAACCAGACATGGAACAGAAAAACAACATCAGCTGATGATAGAAACGTGTGAAAGCTGTGAAGAAAAACCTAAAAACAAGTCAGTGACATCACCAATAACCTCCACAGGGCATTGGTGAAGGTTTCATGGTTCACCATTCGAAGAAGACTTTGGGAACAGAAATACAGAGCCCATACCAGAAGATGCAAACCATTCATCAGCAGCCAGGATCACAAAGCCAGACTGAAATTTGCAAAGAAATACAGAAATGAGCCACAAAAGTTCTGGAAGATGAACCTCTACCAAAGTGATGGAAAGGCAAAACTGTGGAGAAAGAAAGGATTTGCTCATGAACCAAAACATACAAGCTCCTCAGTCAAGCATGGTGGAGGTCATGTCATGGCTTGGGCTTGCATGGCTGTTTCTGTAACAGACACACTAATCTGTACTGATGATGCAACTCATGATGATGTCAGCAGAATGAATTCAGAAGTCTACAGAAACATTTTGCTTGCCAATTTACAGAGAAACAGATACAATTTCGTTGGGAGGAACTTCATTATGCAGGAAGACAATGACCCAAAACACACTGAAGACACAACAAAAGACTTAATCAGGGGAAATAAGCCAAAGGTTTTAAACTAACCATGTCACTCACCAGACCTTAACCCAGTTCAGCAGCATTTCACCTCCTGAAGAGGAGAGTGAATGTAGAAACGCCACAAAACAAACAACAACTGAAAGAAGCTGCAGTACAAAGCCTGGAAAAGCATCACAAAAGAAGAGAGAAACAGTTTGGTTATGTCACTGGATCACCAGATTGATGCAGTTATTGCAAGGAAGGGATATGCAAACAAACATTAAGTGTAATGTACTTTAAGACCATCTGTTCCAATACTTTTGTTCATCAAAAGAAAATTGGGTGGTCTGCCATGTTCCAAGATGTTTAACACATCTAGATGTAAATATCAGGAAATGTATTCATCTTTTGATCTGAAAAATATCTTCAGTGTATAGCCAAAACAAAAGAATTGCCCCTGCTGTTCCAAAACTTTTGGAGGGTGAACTTTCACAGCTCCACACATTCCCTGTGTTTAATCCATTAGCGTTTCTACTGTTTTTTGTCCATTTCAAAATAATAACCGATTTATTTCAGCTTGTATTCATCATTTCAGATTTTCACTGGATCAAAGGTTTATAAATCAACTTTACTACTATTTGCTGTCTGAAATTATTTTACTCAAACTCTTGGTGAAGCCTTCCACAAGTTTCTCACAATGCACTGTCCCATGGAACTTTTGCTTATTCTTCCTGACAGAACAGGTGTAATTCAGTCAGGGTTGTTGACCTCCTTAGTCAGGCATGCTTTTTTTAGTTCAGTTCACAAATCTATTCAAATTTAATTCAACTTTGTTGTATTTAAGCCATTTTTAAGTAAGCAACTTCATATTTTATCCTGCTGAACCCAGTTGCTACCAAATGTTACCTTTCAGTTTTTTATTGTAGTGGAGTACTTTTACAGTGTGGTATACTTTTATACAACTTTTGCTGAAGTTTCATCTGAATACAGTGCTTCTTCCATCACTGGTGCAGGTTAGCTCTCAAGAGCAAGCTGGGATCAGAAACGGAAAGCCTTTTCTTGAAAGAGAAAGGCTTTATACTTCTCAAATCGTTTGATATTTGAAATTAAAGCCTTGTGTCCTAGTCATTAATAACTGGGTCTAATCAGCACTGCAGTGATGGACAGCGCTGTCCAGGGTGGGCACCAAGAAAGAGGTGATCACAGTGAAGTAGTTCATGCCCCATGCCGCGCGCGCGCGCACGCACGCACACACACACACGCACACAGTTGATAATTTCATGAATGCCCCGTTAATTCACAGGTATAAGGCATCAGTGCCACATCGCTGACACACAGTAATGTAAATCATACAGAAAGGTCCGACACACAAACCTTGCATGACTTTACTGACATGATCAGGCCTCGGGATATCTTGTGTCCAGCAGGGAGCTGTAACATTCTGCACTCACCTCCCCAAATGCCGATCTTCAGCTGTGATTTGTCAAGGTTTTCCACATAATCCCCGATAAACCTGTTCAGGAGATCACTGACCAGAGACTCGAAGACCATGGCGGAGCAGTTCACGGAGAGAAACACCACGCCAGTCCCGTGACTCCCTCACTTCCTTCTACATAACAAATGAAACCGGAGACTACGAATTCAGACTCGGGTTATGACTCAGATATCTGATGTGGTTTCCCTGCCCAATTTGCGCCGCGCATGCGCAATGTCTCGGCTCTACAACGCATTTGATTCGTGAAAGGGTGAATGTGTTTACCACTAACTACACAAATTTATTTCTTTCTGTCATGCTTTAAAAACTTACTGTAAGAATGGAAGTCGTTCAATAAAACTAAAACATCTGTGTGACGTCATATTCGGTGGCGTTATTTATTTCTGTTTTCTGCTCAGAGGGTGATGTGCAAGGTGTCTCTTTGACAGGAAAGAACAATATTATCAATTATATAATGACTGCATATGTACTATATGGCCAAAAGTACGACCATCACAATCCTGTGTGCTTCTTGCATTCAAAATCCATGAGCATTAGTGGGAGTTATTCCCCCTTTGCTGTTAGAATAACCTCCACTCTTCTGCAAAGTCTTTCCACTAGAGTTTGTGTTCATTCAGCTGCACGAGCATTAGTGAGCTCGGACATTGATTTTGGTGAGGAGGTCTGGGGTTGCAGTCGGTGTTCACTGGGGTTGAGTTCACTCAGAGTGGCAGTACAGGACACTCAGGTTCTCCTATTTCAACCTTAACAGACCCAATCTTCATGCTTTGTACACAGAGGCATTGTCATGCTGGAACAGTCTTAGTTCCATCCATCCATCCATTATCTGTAGCTGCTTATCCTGTTCTACAGGGTCGCAGGCAAGCTGGAGCCTATCCCAGCTGGCTATAGGCGAGAGGCGGGGTACACCCTGGACAAGTCGCCAGATCATCGCAGGGCCAACACATAGAGACAAACAACCATTCACACCTACGGTCAATTTAGAGCCACCAATTAGCCTAGCCTGCATGTCTTTGGACCATGGGGGAAACCAGAGGAAACCCATGCAGACACGGGGAGAACATGCAAACTCCACACAGAAAGGCCCTCGTTGGCTGCTGGGCTCGAACCCAGGACCTTCTTGCTGTGAGGCAACAGTGATAACCACCACTGTTCCACCTATTATTATTATTATTATTATTACAATTAAATTATAATCATCCCATATTGTCTCTCGTCTCGTCTTCTTCCGCTTTTCCGGGACCGGGTCGCGGAGGCAGCAGTCTAAGCATGGAAGCCCAAACTTCCCTTTCCCCAGACACCTCGGCCAGCTCCTCGGGAAGAACACCGAGGCGTTCCCAGGCCAGCCGAGAGACATAGTCCCTCCAGCGTGTCCTGGGTCTTCCCCGGGGCTTCCTCCCGGGGGAACATGCCTGGAACACCCCATCCCATATATAATATCTTATTCGGAACATTTTGTAACAAATATTAAATAGAAAAGACAATTTATCTGGCCAAATATTTTTGAATGATTTAATTTTTTATTGAAATTGTTGAAATTTTTAAATAGAATTTATGAATATAAATTTGCACCATTTGTTTATTTTGTGATGCTGATAGAGAAACTATTTCACATCTATTTCGGAGCTGTTCAAACACATACTTTTTTGAAAAACCCGTTTTATACCCGTTTTATATATCTGTAAGAATATTTGTGGTGCTTTTTCTTTACTGTATCTTTAAATATTGCGACTTTTTCTGAGAAAATAAGATATTTCGATTATGACTTTTTCTAGAAATATTACATCTTTATTCTCAGAATATTTCACTTTGTTTCTTGATTTTTTTCCTCCCGGTATATTTTATTTTATAATTCGAAACTTTGTATTTGTATTTTCAGACAGCAGCCCCAAAACGCCGTCATAGTCAATCCATCGCGAGATTGTGCGAGATTACATGTGTGCATAACGCGTAAACCTCTGCGCATGCGATTTTATGTCAACTTTTCACAGCGTCAACTGTCTTCATTGCAGCTGACCGGTTACGTAGATTCCATGCGCCGGAAAGGACTTTTTTCGCTGATGTGTAACTTTAGCATGAAGTACCTCATTACGTGATCTTATTAAGGTTGTAAAATATTGATTTTTGTATAGTATTTTAGTCGTAAATGTACAAAAGTAACGCATATTCTCCCCCGAAAATTACAGCAACCCTGGAACTGTGGAGTGAGTGAAATGGCGGTATGTGTACTTGTGTTTTAACTCACTGTGTGTAACCGCTAGGAATAGTAATGCTTAAATCTCATGAGTAACAGAGGCGCCTACATTTCTGCACTGTAAGTTTATAAAGAAGTGAATCGATTATCGTTTATTCTCTGGTGTTTTGCTTATTTTTCCGCATCGGTTCCCCTACTTTTATCTAGTTTCTTCCCACCGTCTAAAGACATGTCAGTGGTGACCTGGGTACTTTCAGTCAACCCCTATTTATTTATTTATTTATTTATTTATTATATAATATATACGCGTGCACCCATATTTATACACACACACACACACACACACACACACAAAAAAAAAAATCTGTTATTGAAGTTACAATAATTGTACTTTATACTGACCAAAAGTATGTGGACACCTGACCTTTCCAAGCTGTTGCCACAAACTCTGAAGCACACAATTATATATGGAATGTCTTTGTATGTTGTAGCTTTACAATTCCCTTCACTGGAACTAAGACTTCCAGCATGACAACACCCCTGTGCGCAAAGCGAGCTCCATGAACACATGGTGTGTTAAGGTTGGAGTTGGAGAACTCGAAGGTCCTGTACTGAACAATGACTGACATCAACCCCGCTGAGCACTGACTGCACCCAAATAGTCTGACCTCACTAATGCTCTTGTAGCTGAATGAACACACGTCCCCACAGCCACACTCCAAAACCTAGTGGAAAGACTTGCAGAAGTATAGAGCTTATTACAACAGGAAGGGGAATGAGACGTTCAACAAGCACATAGGAGTGTGAGAGTCAGCTTTCCACACACTTTTGGCCACAGTGTGTGTGTACAGTACTGTTCACAAGTTTGAAATCACATTTTTCCATGAAAACTTGTACATTTATTTTTATTCATCAAATGAGGTGCAAAAATATATATTTAAAAATAGTTAATACATTGACATGGTTAGAAATAATTATTTCTGCTTGAAATAAAAAAATTTAGTACTTCAAAATTTGCTCTGGCAGGGTTTCCGCGGGGCATTAAGAGTCATTAAATGGAGTTTGTGAAAATTAAGGCCTTAAATGACATTTAAAAAGCATTAAATTTGATTCCCAGTAGCATTAAAAATTATTTCGGTAGTTTTCAAGAAAAAGATTTATTTTGAATATATAGGGTATTTTTGGTGCAGAATTGCTGTAACAGTGGTGGGCTGGACTGGGAGGAGAAAAACTTAAAGCAGAGAAGAAATGGGGAAATGCGAATTCCAGCAAAAGTGGCTGGAAAACAAGGAATTCAGGACATGGTTGCAGTCCGTTGATGGTTAAGATGGAGAAGGATTTTGCAGTTTGTGTTTAAAAAAAAAAAAATTAAGCTAGGTACAATGGGTGTCAACGCCGTTAAATCTCGCATGCAGTCTAACAGCCACAAATCTGCTGTAAAAGGCAGACAGCAGTTAACTGTGTCTAGTTACTTTCACGTGACCAACAAAGTAAGGTCTTCAGCAACTACTACAGCCACCATAAATGGCACAACTGCTGCTGTAGTGACCGCTGCTACCGTCGGAAAATTGAGCAACCTTCGAGCATCATTTGGATTGAATGCGACGCTGCAGGCAGAGGTGCTCTGGTGTCTGAACACTAGCATGCAGCACCACTCCTACACATCCAATGACGGTGTTTCTAAGGCTACATCCACACGACAACGGCAACGAGATGTTATTAAAAAAAAATATCGCGTCCACATGGGCAACGGATCAGTAAAATATCAGGTACATATGGCAACGCAACGCTTGCTGAAAACGATGCAATACACATGCCACACCTCTAGGTGCGCTGTAAGATGGTCCCATCGGAGACACCAGAACAATAGAAGAAGTAAGGACGCATGCGCATAAACTATTATGCGCGAGACTTCATATTAGCCACAAAGTCAGAAAAATCTGTTCGTAAAGTTACGTTATAATGACCAAATACAATGAAAAGTATTTTTCCAGTCTCACCTGTGAAAGGTAATCCCATGTGATCTCGTTTGGACGGTAAACCTGTTGGTACAGTTAAATGCAGCACATGAATGAGGCATCTTTATTCTCCGCTTTGCCCCATCCAATCTGGCGGCGAGGATGACGTATGATTCTACGCGGAAGGCGGCGTCTTTAATGGTCCGGAATAAATTGAATGCTACACATTGATGGATTAATTTGTTGTTCTACGCCCTTTTTGAGGAATGTATTGTAGGACTTAAACCAACATCTGAAGAGGTGAGATCGCTCCTTTTTTTTTCCCTATTTTTGCTGGCGGGATTGACTCTGCCCTAAGGGCAGAGTCTCCCTCTCTCTCTCTCACTTTGCACCATTACACAATAAATATTCACAGTGAAAATATTTTGTAAGCGCGTTTCATGAACCAAGTTATAGGATTTGTTGACAACTCACATCGAGTTCGTTACACTTCTACCCGGCGTGAAGCACTGACAGTCATGTGGTTGTGACGTCATCGTAAACAACTCCGTTCTACACATCCAGACGACTTCGCAACGGCGCCGTTGCCAGATCTTTCCACTCTGGAACCCGTTCTCAAAAGATTTCGTTTTGGGGCACCCAAAACGCCGGTGCCGTGTGGACGCCAGGCCGAAACGATAAACAATTTTATCAGATTCACCTGAATCCGTTGCCGTGTGGACAGGGCCTAAGTTGTTCCAGGCAATGTTTCTGGATTCAGGAATAGCCAAATCTTTCACCTGTGGAAAGGACAAAAACAGCTACATTTTAAAGTTTGGACTTGCCCCACACTTCAAAAATGAACTGGTTTCTGTAGTTAACAATGCAGGACCATTTGTACTGATGTTTGATGAGAGTTTCAACCAGTCAACAAAAAAAAAATAAACACCTAGAGCGGCGGCTACAATTATCGACACAATCTTTTGGCCATTGCAAAAGTAGAAAAGATTTTCAATACATAAATTGTGCTTGAACAATTACTCAAACTTCCACTGGAAAAAAATGAGTTGATTCCCGATTACGTCGTGTATCGGATCACATGACACCACACCACAATTATCGACACCTTTGTCCACAGTTATTGACACCGTTCCACAATTATCGACATCCAGATGATTTTTTTAAATAAATAATCAATCGGTATGTGGTATTAAGTTAACAAAATGTTAGTTTTTATTTAAAATTTGTTTTACGTAGTCTTATATTTAGTACAAAATGTTTTATATAAATATATCTATGTCTGTGCTTATGTAAATGAGGAAGTAATTCTAATGTTTGTAAACAAATTAACTAATAATGTTTAACCTGTGTCAGCAAATCTTTTTGTTCCACTTTCTAAGGATTTTCTTAGATCACATTTTGTTAGTCATTCGTTGTTTGTATTACTTTCTAGTTTTGTAGTTTACCAGTAAATGTCAACATGCGATTGAGATTGTAATCACATGAAAATCCAGGTCAAAGGTGGATTTTTTTTTAATTGAGATTAAAAATTAAATTTTAGATTTACATCTAAAAATATAAAATGTCTACTGATATTGTAATATGTGGTAGATATTTACAACAAACTGAAAAAATCTGAATGGAATAGAAAAATCTGAATATTTCAAGCATGTAATTTTTTTATATGCTAGAAATTTAATTCTGGTCTAATTCTCTTTATTGCAATAGGATTCCAAATACTCTAAGCATTCCATTCTGTTATAAATCAGAAAAATAATTATTATAAATCACAGCACTTTTATTTTTTTAAAAGTACTTCATCTACTTCAACAATGTTACACAAAGATCAATCCATAACAGTTGTAAATGTCACTTAATTCCACAGGTTGTCGATCATGGTGGACACCGGTGAAAGTGATCGCTATTATCGAAACATCACTTGACTTCTCAAACGCGCATTTAGATACAAAATGGCGACTGTCAAATGAAAGAGTAAGAAACAAAGTAGGTTTCGACAAGGATATGAAATATCGGTGAGTTTGATAAGTAAAAACATGTCCATGATCTTTCCACCATGCTTACCTGCAATGATAACGTCCGGGTTTTCCTCAAATGGCTGATCGTACTAAAAAAAAATTCCATCTCAGGTAATGAGTTGTCATCAGATGGCAAGATCAAAGGGTTGGGGGGGTCTTCTGGTTGATTAATTAACCAATAATAACTGTTGTAACTGAAAGTCACTTTTGCAAAATTGTTTTTCATTGGTAAACCTGAAAAGGTATCGATAATTATGGACTGTTGATAATTGTAGCCGCCGCTCGAGATGTCCACGTTTGAGTTTGGGAGGCTGGTCGATGATTATAAAATCTAACATTCTAAGGACTCTTCTTAAGAATATTATATTTTCTAATCATACAAGGACAAATGCAGTGAACTGAAAAATGTCGAGTCAGAGTTGGAATCAAAAGCTAGCGAACTAAGGCACATGCATTAATCCTCTTCTGTACAAAAAACCCTGTATAGCATGTAACGTGTAATTTTTGTAGCACTTGATTTTGCATACACTACGTTTCAGACTTTAAATTTTTCAATTCAGTTTTATTTGTATAGTGCCAAATCATAAAATACATTTATCTCAAGGCACTTTACAACGAGTTTCCAGAATTTTTTTTTTCTTCTTTCTTTACATGTATATCCGTGGATTGTCATGGGTTGTTGATGGCATTAAAAAAAAAAAAACTTAAATTAGATTTGCTGATTCCTGCAGAAACCCTGTTTCATCAAAGAATCCTCCATTTACAGGTATTTTCAACCTTGCAGACGTTTGGTATTCTAGCCGTCAGTTTGTTGAGGTAATCTCCCACAAGTTGGATTGACTTGATGGGCATTTATGTGGTCAGGCTGCTCTAACAGCAACTCATTAGGGTTGATACTGGCCAAGAAGCTCACTATTTCCTCCCTAAATAGGTTTTGCACAATTTGGAGCAGTATTTTCGGTCATTGGCTTGTTGGATTGGCTTCAAGTGCCGTCCAGAGGGTAAAGGATTGTTAGTTACCACCTCCACAGGGTAAAGGCATGCATTGTAAAATGGAGTGATGACCTTTGTTCAAGATACCCTGTAGTGCCAGACTGTCTCATTTTCTCCTCCGTGCTTCACAAGTGTCAAGTGCTCACTCTTCTGGCACCTTTCATTTGTTCTGCACATAACAAATGTTCTTCTCTGTGTCCCAAACACCTCAAACTTAGGTTCTGTCCACACGGCAACGGATTCAGGTGAATCCGATACAATTGTTTATCGTTTAGGCTTGGCGTCCACACTGCACCGGCGTTTTGGGGGCCCCAAAACGCAATCTTTTGAGAACGGGTCCCAGAGTGGAAAGATTTGGCAACGTTGCCGTTGCGAAGTCGTCTGGATGAGTAGAACGGATTTGTTTACGATGACGTCACAATCACATAACTGTCAGTGCTTCACGCCGGGTAGAAGTGTAACGATCTCGATGCGAGTTGTCAACAAATCCTATAACTTGGTTCATGAAACGCGCTTACTAAATATTTTCACTGTGAATATTTATTGTGTAATGGTGCAAAGTGAGTGAGAGAGAGAGAGAGAGAGAGAAAATAGCCCTTAGGGCAGAGTCAATCCCGCCAGCAAAAATAGGGGAAAAAAGGAGCGATCTCACCTCTTCAGATGTTGGTTTAAGTCCTACAATACATTCCTCAAAAAGGGCGTAGAAGAACAAATTAATCCATCAACGTGTAGCATTCAATTTATTCCGGACCATTAAAGACGCCGCCTTCCGCGTAGAATCATACGTCATCCTCGCCGCCATATTGGATGGGTCAAAGCGGAGAATAAAGATGCCTCATTCATGTGCTGCATTTAACTGTACCAACAGGTTTACCGTCCAAACGAGATCACATGGGATTACCTTTCACAGGTGAGACTGGAAAAATACTTTTCATTGTATTTGGTCATTATAATGTAATTTTACGAACAGATTTTTCTGACTTTGTGGCTAATATGAAGTCTCGCGCATAATAGTTTATGCGCATGCGTCCTTACTTCTCTTTTTCTGGTGTCTCCGAAGGGACCGTCTTACAGCGCCCCTAGAGGTGTGGCATGTGTATTGCATCGTTTTCAGCAAGCGTTGCATTGCCATATGGACCTGATATTTTACTGATCGTTGCCCATTTGGACGCGACCATTAAAGCTACATCTTAAGCTACATCCACACGACAACGGCAACGAGATGTTATTTAAAAAAATATCGCGTCCACATGGGCAACGATCAGTAAAATATCAGGTCCATATGGCAACGCAACGCTTGCTGAAAACGATGCAATACACATGCCACACCTCTAGGGGCGCTGTAAGACGGTCCCTTCGGAGACACCAGAACAATAGAAGTAAGGACGCATGCGCATAAACTATTATGCGCGAGACTTCATATTGGCCACAAAGTCAGAAAAATCTGTTTGTAAAATTACATTATAATGACCAAATACAATGAAAAGTATTTTTCCAGTCTCACCTGTGAAAGGTAATCCCATGTGATCTCGTTTGGACGGTAAACCTGTTGGTACAGTTAAACGCAGCACATGAATGAGGCATCTTTATTCTCTGCTTTTCCCCATCCAATCTGGCGGCGAGGATGACGTATGATTCTACGCGGAAGGCGGCGTCTTTAATGGTCCGGAATAAATTGAATGCTACACGTTGATGGATTAATTCATTCTTCTACACCCTTTTTGAGGAATGTATTGTAGGACTTAAACCAACATCTGAAGAGGTGAGATCGCTCCTTTTTTTCCCTATTTTTGCTGGCGGGATTGACTCTGCCCTAAGGGCTATTCTCTCTCTCTCTCTCTCTCTCTCTCTCTCTCTCTCTCTCTCTCTCTCTCTCTCTCTCTCTCACTTTGCACCATTACACAATAAATATTCACAGTGAAAATATTTAGTAAGCGCGTTTCATGAACCAAGTTATAGGATTTGTTGACAACTCGCATCGAGTTCGTTACACTTCTACCCGGCGTGAAGCACTCACAGTCATGTGGTTGTGACATCATCGTAAACAAATCCATTCTACTCATCCAGACGACTTCGCAACGGCGCCGTTGCCAGGTCTTTCCACTCTGGAACCCGTTCTCAAAAGATTGCGTTTTGGGGCACCCAAAACACCGGTGCCGTGTGGACGCCAGGCCGAAACGATAAACAATTGTATCGGATTCACCTGAATCTGTTGCCGTGTGGACAGGGCCTTAAATTTGTCTGTACTCCCCTGCTCATCTGTCTCTTTTATTCTTTTGTGCATTTTATCCTTTCCTGCTTATTGGCCGTCACAGATCTGGCTTTTCCTTTTGAAACTCTGCCTAGAAGATCAGCATCCTGGAATCACTTCTCCACTGTTGAAGATGAGACTGGAGTTTTGTGGGTACTATTTAATAAAGCTGCTAGCTAAGGACCTGTGAGGCATCTCTGTTTATCCTCTTGATTGTGCACCAGTGCCTCCCACTTCTTTTTCTATCCTGGTTAGAGGCAGTTTGTGCTGTTCTGTGAAGAAAGTGTTACACGGCTTTTTAAGATATCTTCAATTTCTTGTCAATTTCTCAAATGAAGTAGCCTTAATTTCTCAAAATAACAAGAAACTGAAGTTTCTGAAAGTTTTTACTTTTTGGCCATTTTGAGGCCATAATCGAACCCACAAATGCTGATATAGATAGTTTTCACTGACGTCACGGCATTCCGGGGAACGCCCCCTGGCTGCCATCTTGGAGGGCAAACAAAACGGACCATCGCCACTACTGGCTACGTTATCTCGGACGAATTTATGAAGTTATATAGTCAGTTTTCTAAAATAAAGCTCAATGTCGGCAAAATCAAGCAAACAGAAATATATAAATACACATCTCACGGTATGCAGCCAAACTGGCCTTGATTTGGGGAATTGACCCCTACGAAGTGGACAAAGATGCATTTTCAAGTGACTATGCAGGGCTGCCAAAGCCTGAAACTGCCAAAGCCTGCTCCAAAGCCTGAAACTGACTTCATCAAACTTTAAAGGCTGTCTGATATATACAGCTTTATATATTCACAGCGCGCCTTTTGGCGGATGCCGCCTGAATCGCGCAGATCCGTTTTTTTTTTTTTTTTTGGGGGGGGGGGGGGGCGTTGGAGTGTCTGATTATAATTTCAAAGTAAATTCTGTATTAAAATTACTAAATAAGCAAATCCGTTACAGTCCATGAAACAGGAAGTATAAGGATAAGAAAAAAACAGTTTAAATCGGGAAGCTGCGCACATTTGCGCAGTCCTGCACAGGCTGCGCAAATGTGCGCAGCTTCCCGATTTAAACTGTTTTTTTCTTATCCTTATACTTCCTGTTTCATGGACTGTAACGGATTTGCTTATTTAGTAATTTTAATACAGAATTTACTTTGAAAATATAATCAGACACTCCAACGCCCCCCCTAAAAAAAAAAATCGGATCTGCGCGATTCAGGCGGCATCCGCCAAAAGGCGCGCTGTTTGCATCCCAAACACAAATTAAATCATACAGAATAGACCTAAAATGTTTTTCAAAAATGACCCTTGCGTGAGTGAAGTGACAAGTTTCAAATAGAAACGTGACAAACGAGCGATATTAAGTGTACATTACAATGTAAACGTACACTCAGCAGTTCCAGTTAGGCATTCTCCAGAGAGTGTTCACATGATGTTTTGGTTTCCAAAAACAAACTTAAACACAATTGATTGTTTATTTAAACGACTTACCACTTATAAAATGATTGGAACAGACTTTGCTGTATTTGGAAGGCTGATAATCCTTGCGGTTGATTCTCACAAGCCATAGATTTCTCCTTTGTATGCTGAGTTTCTTTGTTTGCTCGCCTTTGTGTTCCCGTACAGTGGGAATTCCATAAAAGCTCCGCTTGACTTCATCATCTGACCTATTACGACAGCCGTGAATACAACAGGTGTGCACCACTGCTAGCTTTAAATAGTAGTAATGTAACTATAAATGTAAATAATGTATAAATGAATGTAACTCGCGCGCTACAATGTGTGCTCAGTGACCCGTACGGTAAGCTTGCCCTCCAAGATGGCCGCCACCAGGGAATCCCCGACTCTGTGACGTCATGTGAAAACTATCTATTCCAGATATTCAAGTAGCCCAAGCTTTTCTAATGACTACTTGGCCCTTTAATGGGACAATTTAAGACAAGCTAATACAGTGTGCTATTGGAACACCGGTTTAATGGTTGCTGAGAATCAGACTTTCTTCCTCAGGAGGTTCTTCCCTGCCACCGTCACCTCTGGTTTGCTTCAATTTAAATTTTATATTTGGATTTCTGTAAAAGTGTTTTGTGATGTCCAATGTTAAGTGCTATAAATAAATAAAATTGTAATCAGTGTGATCAGTGACCCCATACACCTGACAGCATGTTTAACTCTTGTTTAAAATCCTATTGTATTTATGAATAAGGATTTCTTACGAAACATTAAAAAAAAAAACACTCATTGTTGCCTTATCTGGCTTCCTTACAAACTATTATTAATTATCCAGCTCATTCTCATCTTAACAGGGAAATGTGAGTCATGTAAACAAATATCGTGATTTGCCTCTGTGTGTTTGTTACTCTGCAGCCTAAAGGAAAAGTTGGAACCAAAGGCAAAAAGCAAATCCATGAGGAGAACAAAGCTACTCTGAAATTCTACACCAGAGTCATTATAGGAGCCAATGTAAGACATCTCTGCTGTGCTTTTTGACCTTGTGATTTGGTGCTCAAATTAGCTTTGCCTCACAAATTTCATTTCTTTCATACTTCAGACTGTGTACACAACTGTGAATCTTATTTTCTGTGACTCATCGTTCTGGACATGGGTAAGTACACGCCAGTCTGTCTTTGTCATTGGTTTGCGTTTGCTGCTAATGATAAAGTTGTGACTATTGTTAATTAGTTCCTAACACCACAGGATTGTCACAAAAAAAAAAACCCTTCTGTGACATGTCCTACTGCTATAAAGCAGACTCAGGTGTGTTTGATACCGTTGTCAAGAAAGCATAATGTTTGTCTGTCAGTTTCTAAAAACACTCACTCTCTGATAAATCACATGCTTGTGTTTTTATCCCAGTTCTCCTTACTGTTTGCACTGGTGGTGTATGTTGGGAGCTACAGGTCTATGGCAGCGATGGCCAAACCAGCCTTTGCTGAGAGTGGCACTTTACTGGATGGAGGAATAGATCTCAACATGGAGCAGGGCATGGCAGAGTGAGTTAAACTTGAACTCCTGTGATTTAATAATTCTGGACCAAAGTCCAAATTAAAAAAAAAAAGATTTAACATTGTTATTTTATTAATTGCAGAATGTCAAAATGTTTGTAGTGGAGGATAAACACCTAAGTTAGAAATGTCAAAACGTTACATTAATATTCACTAAAGTTCATGGTCTCGTTACACCTGTGATTTAAAGTCAGTTTTCTAAGTGCACTGTTCAGATTCGGATGCAAATAACCTGTGTGTGGTTCACACCCAGAGGTTGATGGATTTTTCTTGAATAGAAATCTGAGGCAGTACTGCCTTTGTACCACCTAGTCCATCGCCTTGAAACACAAGTGCTTGTGTTGTTTATGCCTGAGAAAAGTGGTTTTTTTTTTCTTTGCTGACAAAAGTAATATGATGTAGACAACCAGAAATAACACATGAAGGTGTGCCAGCACGGTGGTGCCGAGGGTGGATTTGCCGCCTCAGTGCAGTGCAGCCGGACTGTGAAAACAGTCAAAAAAAAAAAAAGTCAAGTCTACAATCACCTACAATTCAACTTTCTGAATTGTTTTAGATGTGGGTCTGACTGGAATCAAACATGACACATTGTTGATTTAAAGCTGAGAGTACATTAAGTTCCATCTCGTTAGAGTTGACTGGCTTGTAGAAGGCCATATTGTTTACAGATTTCATGTTTTTGAGGTTTAGACTCTACGGAGTAATATGGAACTAATTTCGTGAAGATGGGGGGGGGATCCTAGGATTAGTTCACAAAAGTAGATTTTACATATTATGCAAAATATTGTAAACTTAAGGGATAGAGCTGAATAGTCCAAAAGGCACATTTGACAGTTTCAGCCAAAGAATCAGCAGAAGGTTCATTATACACCTTATTTCAAAAGACACATGTTCTGGTATTTCGTATAAAAACATGGACAGCTCTCAGTGGCCTATTTGAGTAAGATTGCATAAATCACTAGATAGATGTACCATTCACGTTTTGTGATGTTGCCTCAATAATAATCCTCAGAATTGTCCGTTCATGCAAATCCACTCAACCAGTCCTGAGTTACAGCAGTTTGAGTGAACTCAAGGATTGACTGGTATGTGGAAACCATACTGTTTACAAATGTCAACATGTTTTGGTTAATTATTGAGGGTCCAATCTTTACAACTGTCCAAATCTCTGCAACTGATCATGAGTAAATATTTGAATAAGTTATGCTCTGCTCTACTGGGATTGATTTGCATGTGGCAGCCATATTTGTTTAAAAATGTCAATGTTTTTTTCCTGATTATTGAGAAATTTGGACTTGGGAGCAAACAAAAATAAAAATAAAACATTTTCACAGTATGACTTTCCAAAGAGATTTATGGATATGGTGAAGGAGGACATGAGGACAGTTGGTGATGCAGAAAAAGATACGGAGGACAGGAGAAAATGGAGGGATATTATCCGCTGTGGCAACCCTTAACGGGAACAGTCGAAAGAAGACAGTTCAAGAGATTTAACCCCCTGAAAATACTAGCAGCAGGGTTCCAAGCAGTGGAAGCAAGTACTTGGTCCTGAAATAATAAGAAGAGGAAGAAGAACTATACTGTAGCTGCAAGCTGCGATCTATGGGGTCCAAGCACACTTTGCAAACAGCATCCTCAGTAGACTGTTCCAGCCAAGTTACATACAGCATTAAAGAGACAATGGAAGAAAATACCTACTGAGCCCAGAGAAGTCACCGGCGCTTCTGGACACAGTTCACATAAGGCTTCCTTTTTGTACAGTAAAGTTTTAACTGGCATTTGTGGATGTAACTCTATATTGTAGTGCTTGATAAAGGTTTGCCAAAGTAATCCCGAGTCCATATAGTTATACCAGCTATAGATGAATGATGGTTCTTGATGCAGTGACGTCTGAGGGATCGGAGATCATGGGTGTTCAGATTAGGCTTCCGCCCTTGCCCTTTCCGCACCGAAATTCCTCCAGATTCCTTGAAAAATGTATATTTTATTACCGTAGAGGGTGAAATATAGGGCTCGACATTAAGCATTGCCCGGGACAAGTGAAAACATGCATTTGGGCAAGTGGGATGTGCCCCAGACATGCCCAACTGGGCACGCTGGAATGAGCGTATATTACGAACTAGCACCACAAAAATTAGACTTATTTCAGTTCCTAAAAGCGTCCCTCACTACGTATCCGCCATTATGTCTTGGCTGTTTTCTTAGTCTTGGTTTCATTTACTGCTTTGCAAGTTATTTTATATCCCCCCGCTGTTGAAGTAATCTCATCGCCCCCTACTGGATGCGTTCCAACCTCTATGGCAAAATGAATGGGAATATCTTTTCAAAAAATTACATTTCGGGTTACACTTCAAAGTTAAGACAATGGCTTCCATATGTTGTGCATGTCGGGCATCTCTATCAATCCTGGTGATCATACTTTATTTTTTTCACTGATTTGAATTGTTTTGAATGTGTTTTTTTTTTTTTTTAATAAGCTGATCAAAGACTACACGGACCCGACGTCGCGTATGTGACGTCACCGCAAGTCTAGCGCCTTTCCAAATCTGTAGCAGGTAGCGGCCGGCGAGTAACCTACATCAGCATGCCGATTTGTATAGCGTGGTTGGCCAAGTATTTGTGTACCAATAAGAAATGCATCCCTCGTGGGGATAACCATTACAGATCAGGGTCAGCTGCCGCTATTCACAAGTACCCCTTTTCCACCAAATCAGTTCCAGGGCTGGTTCGGAGCCGGTGCTGGTTCACAATTCGTTCAACTTGCGAGCCAGCTGAGAACCAGCTTGCTTTTCCATCGCTCACGGTGCTAAGAGAAGACACGTCAGTTACGTCGTTGTATACATCAGTTACGTCGTTGTATACGTCATTACGTCGTTGTATTCGTCATTATGTCGCTGTATACGTGAGTTACGTCGCTACGTTTGCATAAACCTTGGCGCGAATATCGAAGCAAAAACAACGCGGAAGAAGCAGCAGCAACAACAATAATAATAATGGATGACTTCGCGTTTGTACAGCTGCTGCTTCTTGTCGCTTAAAAATGGCGATCTTTCGCGGTCTTATTGTTGTCGGTCTTAACAACTCGCCCGCCCCCTCCCCGCTGACGTAAGCGGTTCTTTCCTCTGGCCCAGCAGAGAGTTGGTGCTAGCCTGGAACCGGTTTTTCTGGCCCCAGAGCCAGTTCTTTGTCAGTGGAAACAGAAAACCCGGTTGCAAACTAAGCACTGGCCCCGAACCAGCCCTGGAACTGCTTTGGTGGAAAAGAGGCAAGGGAGAGCTGTCAGCACTCGTAAGGGCTAAGCCTACTGCTGACGTAATATGAGCGACTCTGACTAGACAGTTTGGTTGTAGTCCGTTTCTGACAGGTTAGGCGCAATTTCGATCTTTTAAAAGACAGCGAAATTTCACCTGATACTTTCACAGTTAGTAGATAATCCCAACATATACAACATATTTTTGGGGGGTGTACAAGTTCCACGTCATAACTTCATGGGATTTTTTTTTTTTTAAATCGGGTCTATGGGATTTTCAATAGTATGGCTCTCGGCTTAGGAACGCTACCACTAGGATCGCTGTGTTTCACTTTCCCTCCCTATAGACCCCTTTCACTGACGTCACCCGAAACCGGAAGTAAACAGACCCTGCGCCATTTTGGAAGACCAACAAACTCATGATAAGGGGATAATAACGGCAGCGGTATGTGAACCCACGAGAATAAAGTGGAGTGGCAAATGACTTAAACAAATCTGAGCTGTTTTATTTATGATTTATTGGCCCAACAGTAGACTTGAAAGAAACCTGTGTGAGACTTGGCAAAAAACTGTGGATATAATGGATAAGTCTGTGCATGATCTGCGGACACTTTGAGGTAAGCAAACGCAAGAAATTCAGATTTAAAACATGCTAAAGTGGCCCCAAGTTGATAACTGGATGAGGAGCAAGCCTCCCAGACTTCTACAATTTAATAATAATAATAATTTAGGATGGTTTGGGGCTTGCTCGCTGCTGCCAGGTTGGTTGTTGAGTAGCCTGACTGTTTATTTTTTTTTTTTGCGTGTGGTATCATTGTTGACGCGAGGTTGTTTTTTGAACATGCCAATGCGGACACGATTTCCCCTGATGAGTTATGACTTCAGACGCGATGCGTGTGTGGAGGTGTGGAGTCCGCGTGATATGTGCGTAAGATAGGTTTCTCATGTGTTTGGAGATCCGCGCTCCGAGACAAGCGCAAGCGCACACACCCCCAAGGGAAAAAAAGGGGCCCCCCGAAAATATCGGCATAGTTCGAACACTGAGTGTAGGCACTGGGTGTAAACAACAAATAGTTTACAATGTCTGGGTAGCAAACAGATGGCAGAATTGGTGTCAGGTCCTCCTTATGTTTCCATTCTCCCTTGCCCCGAGTCTTATCATATGGGTCAAACCCATCAATCACAGCCAGTTTCTCCACATACCGTGCCCTTTCTGCAACTGGTAATGTACTCACATAACCAGAATTATCATCCATCGTGTCACTTTACTCTCGCTCGTACTTTGTTTTATATTGTGAGTGCATGTACTTGGTTTTCCAATATGGCGCCTAACAAAATCTCGCGGCGCGGTGACGTCATGTGAAAGGGGTCTATAGACCTCTTGTGCTTGACATCACGCATCACGTGATAATTACAGCTGGGGTCAGACACATTCTTTCATGCAAGCAAGGCTGTCTTCATTATGGTTAATTTTTGCGCTGTTTTTGCTTGTTCAAACAGATAAATAGATAAAAGGCATTACCGTCTCCCCGCTATCAAGAAAAATGTTAACAAATAAAAGCAAATGCTTCAAGAACGAGGAAATGAGTGGTTAAAGAATACGAGAAGAGGGGCTCAGCCTGAAAACTCCAGAGAAATTCGCGATTGTATTTAAAATGTATTTTACAAAAACAAAGTCGGAAGTGAGGATGGAAAAGTTTGCTTAAGAATCTTGTTTTATTTTTTCTGCTCGCATTCGAGTTAGCTCCATGAAAGTGTTTTGATTTTCTTACAGGTGAAGCCGCATCTTTATTTGACACACACAAAAAAAACCCCAGATTGGGTTCAAACAACTCGGGCATAAAAAACTCAACAAGGAGCGGCATGCGCGATAAATCCTGAAAGAACAGATTAAGAGCAGAGAGAGCTGGAGCTTTATTTCTGTTATCAGAGGAACAAAATATTTATATACCAGGGTTGTGGGTTGTTTTTGTGGGGTTTTTTGTTGTTGTTGTTGTTGTTGTTATAACATCCACCTCAAGGTTTATTTAATAATAATAAAAACCTACCATGCTTCATGACGGAGCGGGCTGCACTGATTCAGTTACAGGTTGCCAGGTCAGTATAAAATACCCACAACCTACACACGAAACAATTTTAAACCAAACATTATCCTGTCTGTCGTGACGCAACAGTTTTTTTTTTTTTTTTAATAAACCTAGCGGTAGTAAGGTACTGTAAGGTACTGTTCAAGTTCAAAGTTCAAAGTTTGTATAAAGAAAACAATAGGGTGGCAAGACTTTTGTCTTGCCACCCTATTGTTTTCTTTATACAAACTTTATTATAGATTTCTATTTGATGATTTCTACATTATCGAGGCTTGAACCTACAGTTCAATCGAGGATTGAACCAACTTTACAACAGCTGCATGCATGTGAAATGGAAATAAATCAATTAAGGCAGGGATAAACTATTTTGGATAAAATTTATTATTGTCCATTACAAGTAAAAAGTAACCAATAACCAAACTTCAGCTCAATGTGTGATCTTCATTTTATGCTGCAATTCACAACTATTCTGTGGTTTTCCTAAAAATAAAAAAGTAGTACTCACAAAATAGGAGGAAAGTGGAAATTTACCCCCACTTGTCCCCCAGGGCAAGTGGGTTTAAAAGTTAATGTCGAGCCCTGAAAGGATTTGGATCTTTCCAAAATTGCTCCCATCCCAGCTTTTTTTGGAATCTGTTGTAGGCCTGAAATGCAGGAGTGGATGTATATTAACAAATGAAGTTAACTAGACAAAACATGAAATGTCTTGGGTTCATTCTGTCTGCAATGAAATACAAGTCAGTCAATGTTTTCTTTTTTTGAAATTTGAATTTTCTGTACTGCCCCAACTTTTTCTGACTTGGAGATGAAGACCAGAAATATGTTTGTGTATTACTTAAAAAATATTGAAGGCTGTAGTTGAATATGAAAGCACTAGAGTAGATGGTCTGGTCATGATTATTAATCCTTTGGTCATTAACTACATCTGCTGTTTCAGTCCTGTGGCTAGCTTGAAAACCATACTGGTACAAATCATACAAACTGTAGGAACCACCTGCACTACAGTGGAGTTGAAATGCACTTTTCTTCCTTTTGAGGGTATCATTATATATGACAGTGTCTTGCAAAAGTATTCATCCCCCTTGGTGTTTGTCCTGTTTTGTCGCATTACAAGCTGGAATTAAAATGGATTTTTGGAGGGTTGGCACCATTTGATTTACACAACATGCCTACTAGGGCTGAACGATATATTATCGTATCTATATCTAGATATGAACATTCAAGATATTAATATCGAAAAAGCGACGATATAGATTTCCCCTCCCTGTGCTCGCCCTGCATGTACAGCTCTGGCAGTCACAACAAACATCATTTTTACGATTGCCCTTGAATGCACCGCTAAGGCCAGCCAACCACAAACCTTATTTCATGCTTGCTGTGGATCGACAGCTGAAGCCAACCAATGACAAACATATGAGGGCGGGAGTGAGGGAGACGGAGACCGACGCGCGCACACTACAGACACAGCGGGGAAATTAAAAAGAAAGAAAATGAGTGCGGAAGATAATGCGGCCGGTGGCGGTGCAGAATCTGACTTGGTGCCAAAACATAAATCATCCTCCATTATTTAGAGGTATTTTGGATTCAAAAAGGACGATTGTAGGACTCCCTATGTGTGGGTGGAGCACAGAGGACGGCAGGACAGGGATCAGGTTCCAAAATAGCATTTATTGCTAGACTTTTCAGTTTAAACAATAATTCATTCAAACAGACACACACAACCGGCGTCTGGTTCAGGGATGAGCTACCTCCGCTCTCACTCTCCCTCCTCATATAGGGCGCGGTCACTGGGAAGACACACAAACACAGGTTAATTGCTCTCAGGTGAAGTGATTCTGCCACTTGCCTTCCCTGACTCCACCCTCCTGTCACAGACCGGCGCTTGACCACGCCCCCGCTGCCACATACCCCCACCGCCCGACTCAGGCCGGGCGCCCATCTGGCCTGCAGCCGACTCCCCCCCCCCCCCTTGACGGGAGAGGAAGTCCGCCACGACCATCTGCGCCCCCGGCCTGTGGACCACCTTGAAGTTGAAGGGTTGGAGTGCCAGATACCAACGGGTGATCCGCGCGTTTGGCATCCTTCATGCGGTGGAGCCACTGGAGGGGCGCGTGGTCTGAACAGAGGGTGAAAGGGCGCCCCAGCAGGTAGTAACGGAGGGCGAGGACCGCCCACTTGATCGCCAGGCACTCCTTCTCAATCGTGCTGTAGCGCCCCTCACGCACTGACAACTTCCGACTGATGTAAAGGACCAGGCGGTCCTCCCCCTCCACCTGCTGGGACAAAACGGCCCCCAGCCCTCTGTCCGACGCATCTGTCTGTAACATAAAAGGGAGAGAGAAGTCAGGGGAGTGTAAAAGTGGCCCCCCACACAGTTCAGCCTTTACCTCAGAGAAAGCCCGCTGACACTGCTCTGTCCACTGGACCGGATCTGGCACTCCCTTTTTAGTGAGGTCAGTCAGCGGGCTGGTGACGTCCGAATAATTAGGTATAAACCTACGATAGTAGCCAGCCAGCCCCAGGAACCGTCTCACCCCCCTTTTTGGTCTTGGGCCTCGGGCAGGCCACAATCGCTGCTGTCTTATTAATTTGGGGACGCACCTGCCCATTGCCCAAGTGGAAGCCCAGATACCATACTTCCACCCGCCCAATCGCACACTTCTTTGGGTTGGCAGTGAGTCCCGCCCGCCTCAGCGACCTAAGGATGGCCCTCAGGTGTTGCAGGTGCCGCTGCCAGTCATTACTATAAATGATAATATCGTCCAAATACGCAGCCGCATAGGTGGCGTGGGGCCGGAGGACCCTGTCCATCAGCCGCTGAAACGTCGCGGGCGCCCCAAACAGCCCAAACGGAAGTGTGACGAACTGGTGTAAGCCGAACGGCGTGGAAAAGGCCGTTTTCTCCCGGGATAATGGAGTCAAGGGGATCTGCCAATATCCCTTCGTTAAATCCAGTGTCGAGTAAAAGCGAGCCGTGCCTAGTCGATCGAGCAGCTCATCAATACGAGGCATTGGGTACGCGTCGAATTTAGACACCGCGTTGACTTTTCTATAGTCCACACAGAACCGGACCGAGCCGTCGGCCTTGGGAACCAAGACCACCGGGCTGCTCCAGTCGCTGTGGGACTCCTCGACGATGCCCATTTCGAGCATGGCCTGAAGTTCTTCCCGAACCACCTTTTTTTTGTGTTCGGGTAGTCTATAAGGGCGGCTACGCACTACCACCCCCGGGGGTGTCTCTATGTGGTGTTCTATGAGGTTAGTGCGACCGGGCAGGGGCGAGAACACATCCGAAAACTCGGCCTGCAACTGGGCGACCTCCGTGAGTTGGGTCGGGGAGAGGTGGTCTCCACAGGGGACCGGAGAGGTACGTGAGGCCAAATTCCCTTTTTGAACCTCCGGCCCCAGCTCCGCCTTCTCCGGAACTACCGACACCAACGCCACGGGGACCTCCTCGTTCCAGAGTTTGAGCAGATTGAGGTGGTAAATCTGTAGCGCCCCACCCCTGTCTGTTCGCCTCACCTCATAGTCGACGTCCCCGACTCGCCGTGTGACCTCAAAGGGTCCTTGCCACTTGGCGATTAATTTGGAGCTCGACGTGGGCAAGAGTACGAGTACTTTATCTCCCGGTGTGAACTCTCTAAGGCGCGTACCCTTGTTGTACAGGCGGGCTTGCCGTTCCTGGGCCTGCCGCAAATTCTCCTGAGTTAGGTGGGTGAGCGTGTGGAGTTTTGCGCGCAGGTCCATAACGTACTGAATTTCATTCTTACTTTGTGAAGGTCCCTCCTCCCAATTTTCCCGCAGCACGTCCAGGATGCCGCGCGGCTTACGCCCATATAATAATTCGAACGGGGAGAACCCCGTGGAGGCTTGAGGGACCTCTCGCACTGAGAACAGCAAGGGTTCGAGCCACTTATCCCAATTACGTGCGTCCTCACTTAGGAATTTTTTAATGATATTTTTGAGGGTGCGGTTGAACCGTTCTACTAAACCGTCCGTTTGTGGGTGATATACACTGGTGCGGATCGGCTTAATCCCCAATAACCCATACAGTTTGCGTAGTGTTCGTGACATAAACGTAGTGCCTTGATCAGTCAGAATCTCTTTCGGGATTCCAACTCGGGAGATGACGCGGAAGAGTGCTTCTGCAATACTGCGTGCTGAGATATTGCGCAGAGGCACTGCTTCCGGGTATCGCGTTGCATAGTCCACTAGAACTAATATAAAGCGGTACCCTCGTGCTGACCGATCTAATGGCCCGACGAGATCCATCCCAATTCTTTCAAACGGGGTATCGATTAACGGTAGAGGGCGCAATGGCGCTTTTGGAATGGCCGCTGGATTTACTAACTGGCATTCGCGGCATGCCGTACACCACCTACGGACATCGCCGCGAATCCCCGGCCAATAGAATCGGGCCATTATTCGGGCTAGTGTTTTATCCTGCCCTAAGTGTCCAGCCATGGGATTAAAGTGAGCCGCCTGGAATACCAATTCCCGGCGGCTCTTTGGAATCAAAAGCTGCATGACTCGCTCTTTAGTTTGAGTGTCCTGCGTCACTCGGTATAACCTATCCTTCATAATCGCGAAGTAGGGGAAGGACGGGGTGGCATTCGGCGGGAGCGTTTGACCATCGATTACTCTCACTTGGTCAAACGCATGCCGCAGAGTCTCGTCTCGCGACTGCTCTAATGGGAAATCCGCGAGGGATTTCCCAATAGAGAGAGGAGGAGCCGGTGGCTCCTCACCCTGACGCGGAGATGACGTAGACGGCTCCGCGACAACTGCTCCCGCCAAGACGACACCGGGACCTCCCCCTGTCAACTGGCAGGACCCACTCTCTACTAGGCGCGTCATTAAACCCCGAAATCCCGGCCAATCAGTCCCCAAAATTAACGAGTGGGTAAGGCGAGGATTAACCGCCGCCTTCACTATAAATTTTTCCCCTCTGAAAATAATATGGACCGACACCAAAGGGTAGCTGTGAACATCCCCGTGCACACACAAAACCTTCACCCCTTGTGCTCCCCCCAATGCCTCGTTTTGAACCAGGCTTTGGCGAATTGAGGTCTGATTACAACCAGAATCCACCAATGCCTGATATGTAGCCCCTTGGATACTCACCGGTATGCGATACGCTCCGGCCCGATCGAGGGCGGCCTCTGGCGCATCGGGGATCCGAACCACTGCGCCCACTTCCATTGCTGTGCACTGCTGTTGAAGGTGGTCCGGTTCCCCGCAGCGCCAGCAAACCGGCCCGGGCTTCCCCTCTGCACCGGTGCTCTGGGGCTCACTCACCTGAGGTGGGGGAGAGACAGACACAGAAGGGAGAAACGGGAGGGCACCGCGGGTGCGGCGGGCCGGCAGGGGTGGTGCCGGCCCCCGCCTCCGCGGTGGGGGAATGGGGTGAGGACGGGACACAGAAGGAGGGGAGAGAGAGAGAAAGAGAAGAGGAGAGAAGAGATGTCGACATCTGCTGTCCTGCCGCCGAGACAGCCGCCAGATGATCCTCCGCCAGCTCGACTGCCTGATCCAGCGACGCCGGGCGGTGGCACTGGACCCACTCCGCGGCTCCTGCTGGTAAGCGGGCGATGAACTGTTCCAGTACCACCTGATCGACGATTCCCTCGGCGTCGCGATCTTCGGCCCTCAGCCACCGCCAGCAGGCGTCCCGGAGCTGCTGGCCGAACGCGAACGGGCTGCCGACTTCCTCCATCCGCAGCGCGCGGAAGCGCTGGCGCTGCTGCTCCGGCGTGCGCCCCACGCGCTGAAGGACAGCCCGGCGAAGGTCGCCGTAGGCCAGCCGGCGATCGGCGGGGAGCTGTAGTGCAGCCAGCTGCGCCTCTCCCGTCAGGAGGGGGAGGAGGCGCGCCGCGTGCTGCTCCATCGGCCACCCCGAGGCTTCAGCGACCTGCTCGAATAATGTGAAGAAAGCCTCGGGGTCATCCTGCGGGCCCATCTTAGTTAAGGTGAGGGGAGACGGGCCCGCGGCCGGAGCGCTGGTGGGCCCCGCCGACGCGAGGAGACGCCGGAACGCCTTGCGATCTTCTTGCTGGGCCAGCACCAGGGCATCGAAGCGCCGCTCTTGTTCCTTTCGGAGTGTGACGAGCGCCTGGTGCTGGCTTTGCTGAGCCGTGGCGAGGGCGTGGACCAGGTCGGTGAACGGGGAGGATTCCATGGGGCTGCTGGGTTGGTGCTCCATTTCCCGGGTTTCGGCACCACTGTAGCTTTCCCTAGGTGTGGGTGGAGCACAGAGGACGGCAGGACAGAGATCAGGTTCAACAAACAGTTTTATTGTTCCACTTTTCAGGGGACACAATAGGTTTAAGGCAGACACTCGCGCACACACACACATCCGGTGTCTGGTTCGGGAGAGATCTCCTCTGCTCTCGCTCTCCCTCCCTAAATAGGGCGCGGTCCCTGGGAAGACACACAAACACAGGTTAATTGCTCTCAGGTGAAGTGAATCTGCCACTTACCTTCCCTGACTCCGCCCTCCTGTCACAGACCGGTGCTTGACCACGCCCCCGCTGCCACACTGGCCTGCTGCAAATTCTCCTGAGTTAGGTGGGTGAGCGTGTGGAGTTTTGTGCGCAGGTCCATAACGTACTGAATTTCATTCTTACTTTGTGAAGGTCCCTCCTCCCAATTTTCCCGCAGCACGTGCAGGATGCCGCGCGGCTTACGCCCATATAATAATTCGAACGGGGAGAACCCCGTGGAGGCTTGGGGGACCTCTCGCACTGAGAACAGCAAGGGTTTGAGCCACTTATCCCAATTACGTGCGTCCTCACTTACGAATTTTTTAATAATATTTTTGAGGGTGCGGTTGAACCGTTCCACTAAACCGTCCGTTTGTGAGTGATGTACGCTGGTGCGGATCGGCTTAATCCCCAATAACCCATACAGTTCGCGCAGTGTTCGTGACATAAACGTAGTGCCTTGGTCAGTCAGAATCTCTTTCGGGATTCCAACTCGGGAGATGACGCGGAAGAGTGCCTCTGCAATACTGCGTGCTGAGATATTGCGCAGAGGCACTGCTTCCGGGTATCGCGTTGCATAGTCCACCAGAACTAATATAAAGCGGTACCCTCGTGCTGACCGATCTAATGGCCCGACGAGATCCATCCCACTTCTCTCAAACGGGGTCTCGATTAACGGTAGAGGGCGCAAAGGCACTTTTGGAATGGCCGCTGGATTTACTAACTGGCATTCGCGGCATGCCGTACACCACCTACGGACATCGCCGCGAATCCCCGGCCAATAGAATCGGGCCATTATTCAGGCTAGTGTTTTATCCTGCCCCAAGTGTCCAGCCATGGGATTAAAGTGAGCCGCCTGGAATACCAATTCACAGCGGCTCTTTGGAATCAAAAGCTGCGTGACTCGCTCTTTAGTTTGAGTGTCCTGCGTCACTCGGTATAATCTATCCTTCAAAATCGCGAAGTAGGGGAAGGACGGGGTGGCGTTCGGCGGGAGCATTTGACCATCGATTACTCTCACTTGGTCAAACGCATGCCGCAGAGTCTCGTCTCGTGACTGCTCTAATGGGAAATCCGCGAGGGATTCCCCAATAGAGAGAGGAGGAGCCGGCGGCTCCTCACTCTGACGCGGAGATGACGTAGATGGCTCTGTGACAGCTGCTCCCGCCAAAGCGACACTGGGACCTCCCCCTGTCAATTGGCAGGACCCACTCTCTACTAGGCGCGTCATTAACCCCCGAAATCCCGGCCAATCCGTCCCCAAAATTAAAGAGTGGGTAAGGCGAGGATTAACTGCCGCCTTCACTATAAATTTTTCCCCTCTGAAAATAATGTGGACCGACACGAAAGGGTAGCGGTGAACATCCCCGTGCACACACAAAACCTTCACCCCTTGTGCTCCCCCCAATGCCTCGTTTTGAACAGGCTTTGGCGAATTGAGGTCTGATTACAACCAGAATCTGCCAACGCCTGATATGTAGCCTCTTGGATATTCACCGGTATGCAATACGCTCCGGCCCGATTGAGGGCGGCCTCTGGCGCGTCGGGGATCCGAACCACCGCGCCCACTTCCATTGCTGTGCACTGCTGTTGAAGGTGGCCCGGTTCCCCGCAGTGCCAGCAAACCGGTCCGGGCTTTCCCTCTGCACCGGTGATCTGGGGCTCACTCACCTGAGGTGGGGGAGAGACAGACACAGAAGGGAGAAACGGGAGGGCATCGCGGGTGCGGTGGGGCGGCTGGGGTGGTGCCGGCCCCCGCCTCCGCGGTGGGGGAATGGGGCGAGGATGGGACACAGGAGGAGGGAGAGAGAGAGAGAAGAGATGATGTCATCTGCTGTCCTGCCGCCGGGACAGCCGCCAGATGATCCTCCCCCAGCTCGACTGCCTGATCCAGCGACGCCGGGCGGTGGCACTGGACCCACTCCGCGGTTCCTGCTGGTAAGCGGGCGATGAACTGTTCCAGTACCACCTGGTCGACGATTCCCTCGGCGTCGCGATTGTTGGCCCTCAGCCACCGCCAGCAGGCGTCCCGGAGCTGCTGGCCGAACGCGAACGGCCGGCCGACTTCCTCCAATCGCAGCACGCGGAAGCGCTGGCGCTGTTGTTCCTGTGTGCGCCCCACGCGCTGGAGGACGGCCCGGCGGAGGTCCGCGTAGGCCGGTCGGCGGGGAGCTGTAGCGCGGCCAGCTGTGCCTCTCCTGTGAGCAGGGGAGGAGGCGCGCCGCGCGCTGCTCCATCGGCCACCCCGAGGCATCGGCGACCTGTTCGAACAACGTGAGGAACGCCTCGGGGTCGTCCTGCGGGCCCATCTTAGTGACAGTGAGGGGAGACGGGCCCGCGGCCGGAGCGCTGGTGGGCCCCGCCGACGCTAGGAGATGCCGGAACGCCTTGCGATCTTCCTGCTGGGCCAGCACCAGGGCTTCGAAGCGCCGTTCTTGTTCCTTTCAGAGTGTGACGAGCGCCTGGTGCTGGCTTTGCTGAGCCGTGGCGAGGGCGTGGACCAGGTCGGTGAATGGGGAGGATTCCATGGGGCTGCTGGGTTGGTGCTCCACTTTTCCCGGGTTTCGGCACCACTGTAGGACTCCCTATGTGTGGGTGGAGCACAGAGCGTCCTCTGTGCTCCACCCACACATAGGGAGTCCTACAGTGGTGCCGAAACCCGGGAAAAGTGGAGCACCAACCCAGGTGCAGGACAGGGATCAGGTTCCAAAATAGCGTTTATTGCTAGACTTTTCAGTTTAAACAATAATTCATTCAAACAGACACACACAACCGGCGTCTGGTTCAGGGATGAGCTACCTCCGCTCTCACTCTCCCTCCTCATATAGGGCGCGGTCACTGGGAAGACACACAAACACAGGTTAATTGCTCTTAGGTGAAGTGATTCTGCCACTTACCTTCCCTGACTCCACCCTCCTGTCACAGACCGGCGCTTGACCACGCCCCCGCTGCCACAACGATGTTAACCAGAGTGAAATGTTGTGCAGGTTGTGCTTAGCAAAAATTGCGATGAAGCAAGGTAGCACAACAAACATGTTTCACCACCTGAAACAACACCATCGTGTGCTGCACGAAGTGTGTGAGACAATGAGAGAAACACCGGGGACTTCTCAGTCATCCCAAAATAAGCCAAAGCAAAGTTTGATTGCTGATGCGTTCAGTAGCGTTACAGCGTACAAGTCGACGTCCACCAGACAAAGAAATTACAGACGCTATAACATACCACATTGCAAAAGACATGATACCTGTGTACACAGTCTCGAAAGCAGAGCTGCAGTAAAATGTTTGATTTGTAATTTATTTATTCGTAATTTATGTTCATGTTGATGACTGGCAGTGAGTTCTTAAAGGTCCCATGGCATGAAATTTTCACTTTGAGGTTTTTTAACATTAAAATGAGTTCCTCTGACCTTCTTAAGTCACCCCAGTGGCTAGAAATGTCATAATGTGTAAACCAAACTATGCCCACCCTTTGTCAACATTTGAGACGCGTCAAAATGGCGCGTTGATGGGCTCTTCCCTTTACTACGTCAGCAAGGGAGATGATCCCCACGCCCCCCCCCTCTGGATTCCCACCCACTGTATGGATTGCCCGCCCAGCTCAAAAGTTGCCACCATAGATACGTCACTTCAATTTTGTAGTGAGACCATAGAGGACACATGGTGCTGCACATGGCACCACCTAAGCGAGCAAAACATGGAAATTGCGCTGTACATGGATGTGACAACACAGAAAGGAGTCTGTTTTTACTGCCGACGGGAGAGCCCCTGAAGACGCAGTGGCTTAATTTTATTTACTCCAATGATACGCCGTCGAGTCTACCTAAGATGGTGTATGTTTGTCTGAAGCATTTTCCTGATGAATGTTTCCACAACTTGGGACAGTACAGGGCAGGTTTTGCACATCAACTGTCACTGAAGCCTGGGTCCATACCAAGCATCCCTGCCGCATCAGCCACAAACACCGACCAAGTAAGTGTATAACTGTTAAGTCGTTTTGCCGTGTTTTAAAATCGGTGCGTTAGCCTTGCAATGGCTACATTAGCTGTGCAGCTAACCGCTTCCTGCAGTTAGCCAGGTACTCTGCGCTACAAAACCAAAAAGCATGCAGCATGCTCTGTTAAACTGAGTTTAGTCTGGAAATTGACTGTAACACAAGTAGCATGCCTGCAGCTTGGTCAAGCCCCTCCTCCTCCCCCCATGGCCCGCCCCCACCCTCTACCCTTCCCCGTCTCCATGCTTCTCATTAGCAAAACGACGCACTGGGAAAAGGGCTGAAATGGGGCTTTCTCCCAGGAGGCTATATCTACGTGCCGAGGGTTCATTTCGAGAAAGGCTGCGGATATAACATCCGGAAACCTCCACGAGCCCGTTTAAAGCATCAACAAACCACCATGCCATGGGTCCTTTAAAAATAAAACTGCACTTTCCACATTTTTTTTGTATTATGATGTTTTTATTTTTCTGAAAAATGCTTGGTTTTCACCGAACCCGTTATCGTATCGATATTGAGATATCTGGCATGAATATCGAGATATGAAATTTTGTCCAGATCGTTCAGCCCTGATGCCTACCACTTTAAAGGTGCAAATTATTGTTTTATTGTGACACACACACAAAGATGAGGAAAAAAAAAACAGAAATCTGGAGTGTGCATAGGTATTCACCCCTCAAAGCCAGTACTTTGTAGAGCCACCTTTTGCTGCAATTACAGCTGCAAGTCTCTTGGGGTATGTATAGACATACCCCAATATAATATAGATTAGCACATCTAGCCACTAGGATTTTTGCCCATTCCTCAAGGCAAAACTGCTCCAACTCCTTCAAGTTAGATGGGTTGCGCAGGTGTACAGCAATCTCCAAGTTATGCCACAAATTCTCAATTGGATTAAGGTCTGGGCTTTGATTAGGCCATTCCAAGACATTTAAATATTTCCCTTTTAAACAATTCCAGTGTAGCTCTAGCACTATGTTTAGGGTCATTGTCCTGTTGGAACTTGAACCTTTGTCCCAGTCTGAAACCTCTGGCTGACTCAAACAGGTTTTCCTCCAGAATTGCCCTGTATTTAGTGCCATCCAGCTTTCCTTCAGTCCTGATCAGCTTTCCTCTCCCTGCAGATGAAAAATATCCCCACAGCATGATGCTGCTACCACCATGCTTCATTGTAGGAATGGTGTTCTCGGGGTGTTGGGTTTGCGCCACACATGGCATTTCCCATGATGGCCTAAGAGATCAATTTTAGTCTTATCTAACCAGAGAATCTTCCATGTGTTTGGGGAGTCTGCCACATGCTGTTGGGCAAACTCCAAACGCGTTTTCTTAAGCAAGGACTACTCTTCTGGCCACTCTTCCATAAAGCCCCGCTCTGTGGAGTGTACAGCTTAAAGTGGTCCTATGGACAGATACTCCCATATCTGCTATGGATCTTTGCAGCTCCTTCAGTGTTATCTTTGTTGCATCTCTGATTAATGCTCTCCTTGCCCGGTATGTGAGTTTTGGTGGGTGGCCTTCTCTTGTCAGGTTTGTAGTGGTGCCATATTCTTCCCATTTTGCTATAATGGATTTAATGGTGCTCCCTGGGATATTCAAAGTTTGGGATATTATTTTTTTAATAACCCAACCCTGATCCATATTTCTTCACAACTTTTGTCTCTGACATGTTTGGAGTGCTCCTTGGTTTTCATGTTGCTTGCATAGTGGTGTTGCAGAGTCCTTCCAGAACAAGTTGATTTGTACAGACATCATGTGACACTTTGATTGCACACAGGTGGATCTTAATCAACTAAGTATGTGACTTATGAAGTGAATTGGTTTGACCAGCTCTTATTTAGGGGTTTCATATGAAAGGGGGTGAATACCTATGCATACTCCAGATTTATTTATTTTTTTCATCTTAATTATTGTTTGTGTCACAATAAAACAACAATTTTCACCTTTAAAGTGGTAGGCATGTTGTGTAAATCAAATGGTGTGAGCCCCCCCCAAAAAATCAATTTTAATTCTGTCTTGTACACTTATGTGCAAAATAATAGCAGTGTGTTTAAAACAACTGAGAAAAAGCTCAATCCTCATAATAGCATTTATTTCCATATATATACACAGGCACTGGGAGCACTGCACATTCAATTCCAAATTAAAACATGAACAAAATTTTAAATTTTAAACTGAAAATGAAGAAAAAAGAATAATAGGCTGTTTAAAAAAAAAAAGCAGTGTCTGCATTTTCATTTACAAACTCATATTTACAGTATAAACTGATTTTGTTTAGAGATTTAGCTTTTCTGTTAATCACTGTTTCTGTTAATAGTTAGTTGTATAACCTTTATTTCTGATAACTGCTTTACATCTGTGTGGCATGGAGTCAACTAACATCTGACACCTGCAAAGAGAGATTCCAGCCCAAGCTGAGTGGACTACATTCCACAGTTCTTCTGCATTCTTGGGTTTTGCATCAAAAACAGCATTTTTGATGTCACTCCACAAATTCTCCATCGGCTTGAGGTCTAGAGATTGGGCTGGCCACTTCATAACATCAGTCTTGTTGGTCTGGAACCAGGATGTTGCCCGCTTGCTGGTGTGTTTGGGTTCGTTGTCCTGCTGAAACACCCATTTCAAGGGCATTTCTTCTTCAGCATAAGGCAACATGACCTCTTCCAGTATTTTGATTTATTCAAACTGGTCCATGGTGCCTGTTATGTGATAAATGGGCCCGACTCCAAAGTATGAGAAACTTCCCCAAACCATTATGCTTGCACCTCCATGTTTTACAGTCTTCAGTGTACTGTGGTTTTGAATTCAGTGTTTGTGGGTCGTCTCACAAACTGTGGCCTTTAGACCCAATAAGAACAATCTTGCTCTCATCTGTCCATAGAATGTTGTGCCACTTCTCTTTAGGTCAGTCAATGTGTTCTCTGGCAAACTGTAACCTTTTCAACACTTTTTTTTCAGCAATGGTACTTTACGAGTCTTTATTGCAAATAGTTTGGCTTCACATAGGCGTCTTCTGATTGTTGGAGTACTCCCAGGTAACTGAAGATCTTTGATTTCCCTGGAGCTGATCATTGGATGCTTCTTTGCCATTCTTGTTATTCTATGATCTACGCGGATGGTAGTATTTCTTTTCCTACCACGTGTTTCGGGTTTTGCTTGCCATTTTAAAGCATTTGAGAATTTTAGCTAAGCAGCCAATTATTTTTGCACCACTTTATATGTTTTTCCCTCTCCAGTCAATTTCTTGATCAAAGTTCTTTCTCCTTCGGTACAATGTCTGGAACGACCCATTATACTCACTGAACAAGGGCTAAAACCAGCAGGTACAACATTTGCTGCCCTCCTTCTTTAAATAAGGGCCATAATTGACACCTGTTTCTTCACAGAATGAATGACCTCACTAACTGAACTCCACACTGCTATTAATTTGAACATGCCCCTTTCATTAAAGGAGTCAATTACACCCAATTAGCAGAGTGCATGTCATGACTGTTGATTCTGTTGGTTGCCCATTACTCGGCTACACCTATTTTTTTTTCCCATGTTGTATCATCTTTTCTGCCAAAATCGGTAATTAAACACATATTAATGATGTTAGACTGCTATTATTTTTCATATAACTGTAATGTGATAAAACAGGACAAACACCAAGGGGGATGAATACTTTTGCAAGACAGTGTGTGTGTGTGTGTGTGTGTGTGTGTGTGTGTGTGTGTGTGTGTGCATAGTTATTCCACGAATTCAAGTCGTACATGAGCTGATAGGCGACGAGGCGCATTGCACCAAGTTGGTTATAAGCCATGTACGATGAGATTGAGTGGAATAACTAGAATAACTGTTTTATTCTGTCCAGATTTTGAGAAAACGATCAATTTTATTTTTTGCAAATCCTATAAATACTTTATACAAAACATCCAACAAAATCATTTCCACTTAGAATGTTAACAAACTGGCGAAAAGACAGTAGCAATTTGTGAAAATGCTATAATTATTCCATAATGGAATTTCATATTTTGTTGCCCTTTTTTTTGTATTTTTGGGGGTTTTGTTTTTGAGTAGAGTTTTGATTTTCTTTGGTTCAGCAACACACTCCATTTTGTTTTTCTCTACTCACAGTATATGAGCTAATAGCCTAGTAGGAGAGTAGCCAATCAGAGCCCGTGATTGCTCATGTTCAGTGAATGTTGATTTAATATACTGTATATTATCCATAATTTTAAAAATGTGAGATTTTTCACACCTCCACACTCACCCATACAAAATGTCTATAAAGTGTAATAGTCTGTAAAAATGTATGTGTTTCTTTATAGGCACCTTAAAGATGTGATCCTGCTGACAGCCATAGTTCAGGTTCTGAGCACCCTCTCCTCCTATTTCTGGTACCTCTGGCTTTTGGTAAGACCTATATTTGATGGTTCACATTTCCACTTGAAGCACAAAATAATTTTCCTTTTCTCACTGTCTCTTCTCATTTTCTCTTTATTCAGGCACCTGCTCGAGCTGTGCATTTATTGTGGATAAACTTCCTCGGTCCCTGGTTTTCTGCTGAATCTTCTGCACCTGCAGAGGAGGTGAATGAAAAGAAGCAGAAACGACAGGAAAGACGACAGATGAAGCGATTCTAGATACTTCGCTCCCGTTTTATTTTCATTATAGAAATAAAGCAACATTCATGTGAGAGAAGTCCACTTAATTTCTTACTATTTCTTAATTTTTTGCTCAACGTTTCTTTTCCTGAGTCTGATGCTCAGAGGTCACCAAAGTTAATGTCTGTGGAGAGATTTATATGCACTTGCTAGTAAGAAGCGAGTTGTTGACTGCGGGACATGTGAACAGTGGATGGTATGTGTGTGTCACATCCCTCATTCAGACTCAGCATTTTTACAGCTTTTCCAAGGGGAAGGAATCTAATATTGAACATTTATACTGTAATTTTTCACCTTTCCAAGTTTTCAATTACCTCATATGAGGGCATTCACTTTACCATAAAATTCTAGTCTTATTCATGCAATGGTGATGTCAAAAATATTTATTTTATTTGTGAGGCAACTGACCTCATGAATATGCTGTATGTCTGAGGAAATAGTCTTTAAGATAGGAATTTTGGTTTATATTTACAAGTACTGATGGAAAAATAAAGTTTTATGAAGTAAGGTTTTCCATGTCTTGAAAAATCAATTACTCTGAGCACTAGTACACTGGGCACACTGGTGGCTCCTAGTAGGAAATGGAGGACTATAAGGAACTTTCTATTATGTTTTTTTTTTTCTTATTAAACAAACCTAAATCAAATGAGCTAAACATGTGAAAATAGAAAATACTGCTGTATTTCTTTCCTTCTACACATATCTACATTATCCATATTTATCAAATCAAATCAAATCAAGTTTATTTGTACAGCGCAAATAATTGTACATATTTATTTCTGCACTTGATTCATAAGTTTGCTAATTAGATGATTACCGGTAATCCTAACGTTAGGGTCTATGGAGGGTTATTTTGCTATTTGTAAGGACTTAATGTCTGTATAAATTAGATATAAAGACATATTACACTCACTGGCCACTTTAATAGGAACTTGTTGATTCTAAGATTCCTGTTCTTGGCTGCAGGAGTGGAACCCAATGTGGTTTTCTGCTGTTGCATGCTGGGATGCTTTTCTCCGCACAGTGGTTGTAAAGAGTGTTACTATGTAAATATGAGTTACTATATCCTTCTTGGCAGCTCGAACCAATCTGTCCATTTTCCTCTGACCTTTCTTATCAAAAAGGTGTTTGTTTCCACCTGCAGAGCTATTGCTTACTCAATGTTTTTGTTTATCGCACCATTCTGTGTAAACTGTAGAGGCTGTTGTGTGTGAAAACCCCAGGAGATTAGCAGTTTCTGAAATGCTCAAACCAACACCCATGCCACAGTGAAGATCACACTTAGAAAAGAAAAGACAGTTTTTCCCATTCTGATGTTTGAAGCGAACATGAACTGAAGCTCTTGATTTGTATCTGCATGACTTTATGCATTGTGCTGCTGTTAAGGGATTGGCTGATTAGATAACTGTATAAAACAGGTGTATGGGTGTTCCTAATAAAGTGGCCAGAGTGTATGTTTGTGTACAGATGCTTCAAATAATCACAATATTGATCTGTGCTTTGCATAAAATGAATTAAGCACGAGTTGGTGATATAGCTATGAGATGATGTACTCAGGGGTGCCCAATACGTCGATCGCGATCGACTGGTCGATCGCAGGGCCAATGAGAGTAGCTCACAGAACTCCGCAAGAAAAAAAACGGAAAAAAAAAACCGCGCGTTTTCAGAAAAGCAATTCATCCTATCACATAATGATATTATAACGTGCCCGCTGATTGACGTGTAGACAGGCCAGTCTGCTGGCTGCTACAAAGTTTGTTACACCATTACCATAACAACCATAACATATCTCATAGCCTACTACAGACAAGCGCCAGTTGTTGCTTGCTTTCCTTTTACCACTGCATTTTCGTTTTCGCTGTAGCTCGATTCGCTGTGTAGTAGCCTACAAAAAATGATTCGGAAATGAATGAGGGAGGTAAACAAATAAAAAAATCGAAGACTTACCATTTCCATCAAGAATGGGAAGAGGACTTCTTGTTCACGATGTCACACTCGAAGTGTGTCTGTCTGATCTGTCAATCCAGCATTGCACTTCCAAAGAAAGGGAACGTAGAGAGACATTTTCGAATGGTTCATCGAACCTTTGATACTGACTTTCCTCCAAGCACTGAATTGAGAAAGAGAAAGGTGAGGGAGTTGAAGTCTCAGCTTCTTGGACAGCAGTCTCTTTTCACTCGGCCAACGTCGAAAGCCAAGGCCGCCACAGAGGCATCGTTCCGGGTGAGTCGCACGATCATTAGGCACAAAAAGTGTTTCCAGGATGGAGTTATGGTGAAGGAAGCCTTCATCGAGGCATCAGATGCGTTGTTTAAAGACTTTAAAAACAAAACGGAAATAATGTCTGCAGTCAAAGCTGTTCAATTGACAGGAAATACAGTGACCAGGCGATGCGAAATGATGGGCGACAACTTAGTACAGCAGCTTGCTAAGGACATTGACTGTTGCGAGTGCTTCTCGTTACAGATGGACGAATCTACCGACATCACAGACAAAGCCCAGTTGTGCATTTTTATTCGGATGGTTCATGATATGACTGCAAAAGAGGAACTTTTAGCAGTTCTGCATATGAACGCACACACACGGGGGGAGGACATTTTTCAGATATTCAAAAACTTTATCGACAAGACTAAGATTCCAGTGTGCAAGTTGGTGTCTATCACCACGGACGGGGCGCCAGCCATGACAGGCAGGCGTAATGGATTTGTTGCCAAATGCCGAGAGGATGAAGCGTTTCCTGACTTTCTAAGTTACCATTGTATCATACACCAACAAGCGTTGTGTGCGAAAATGTTGAACATGAAAGAGATCATGGACGTAGCAACAAAAGTGGCCTGTTCTATCCGTGCAAAATCTCTCCAAAGACGACTCTTCCGCTTGCAGCTTGAGGAGGCTGACAGCGACCACACAGGACTACTGCTTCACACAGACGTAAGGTGGTTGAGTAGGGGGAAATTCCTGCAACGATTTCGCGATCTCCTTCCCGAGATAAAGCAGTTCCTTCAGGAGAAAAAACATGCAGAATACGAGCAACTTAATGATGATCGTTGGTTGCTTGATTTGGCGTTTTTAACGGATCTGTCAAACATGCTCAATGAGCTAAACGTGGAATTACAGGGCAAAGAGAAACTCGTGATCAATATGATAAGCACAGTGAATGCCTTCAAAGGAAAACTTAAACTGCTTTCTTCAAAGATCCAACGCAATGATCTGGGAAACTTTAGCAACCTTGCATCTGAGCTGAATAATCAAGGAAAGGACTCAACGGAGTTTGACAGTGCATGTTATGCAGAACAGATTGACACCGTCCTGTCAGACTTTGACAGGAGATTTCAAGACTTCGCTCTACTCGAGCCAGTTGCCATGTTCATGTGCTTCCCTTTTCGGGAGGATGCTGAGGTCGATGTCCTCGCTTCCAAAATCTCAACAATGTTTCAGCTCAGTTCTGCTGAAGTTGAGGATGAGATCTTGACACTGCAAGCAGACATTAACCTGAAGTCCAGGGCCAATGAACAGTTCTGGAGTTTGCTCACAGAAGAAAAGTATCCCAACATGAGAAAATGTGCAACATCTCTGACTGCAATGTTTGGGTCTACTTACTTGTGCGAGTCAGCCTTTTCACATATGAAAATTATAAAATCCAAATACCGCTCCACCCTGACCGACGATCATTTGGAGGCGTGTCTGAGACTGGCTATCAGTAGCTATATCCCGGACTATGCATCCCTTGTTGACTCCATCCAATGCAAGTCATCATCTGAATAAGGTAGCCTACTGACCACTGATGTGAACATGCCCCTGTGTATGCACAAAAAAAAGACTACATGCATAAAGTTAATTGTCTGAAAGTTTCAATGTTTCAACAGTGAATTGTAGTGTGAGAGGGTGTGTAATGTAGGCCAATTGCCACTCTATGCATGTTAAAAAAAAGTCCTAGTTTTAAAAAAGTTCATTTTCAATGTGTGGACTTTGATCATAAATGTAGGCCTGAATTTTATGGGCAATGTAATGTGAACCTGCCACATGCAAAAAAAAAAGGCTACATGCAATGTACACATAAAGTTAATTCATTGTCTGAAAGTTTCAGTTTGAACAGTGAGTTCTAGTATGAGAGTGTGTACTGTGGGCCAAATGCCTCTATCTATGTATGTATGTTAAAAGAAAATCGTAGTGTTAAAAAAAGTTACATTTCAATGTGTGGATTTTTTTTATCATAAATGTAGGCTACTAAATTGTATGAGCAATGTGATGTCACTGTGTATGAAATCACATGCTGATTAGTAGCCTCTATTGTGGATGTTACTGTTGTTATTTCCAGGGTTGGTATGGAAATAAAACTCAATCATAAATGAATTCAGCTTGTGATTTAAATGTGAAACCTTAGTGAAATAGCCCGTATGACACTGTGTTAATTTTGGTATTGTAAATTTAAAAAAGACACGTAATGTGCGTAGTTAGTAGATCATTCTGAGTCAGTCACTTAAAAGGTAGATCACCATTCAGAAAAGTGTGGGCACCCCTGATGTACATCCTCACATCTACAGTGTGGTCCATATATGAAGGGTGACTTACTGTAACATCCATTGAAGACCAACCTCCATATGTTGGGTAATATCATGGCTAGTTTCCTTCTACCTCACAAAATGAGTGAAAATGACACACAAAATAGAAAAAGACTTCAGCCTATAGGCATATATTGTTTCGTGGTTGATGAATTATTGAGGATCTGTTATTTCTGAGTAAATAAATTAAGCAGATACATGAAGGATTCCTTCTTGTGTTTAATGTGACCAGAAAGGAATAAAATAACTGTTGGAGCCAAATTTAGTTTCCTTAGTTTAGACTCTTACTTTGGTTAAGATTTGCTGGCCTTGGGCCATGGACTTTTATTTTGACATAGCCTTTAGTCACCTGACCAGGTAAAAATGGCTGCCTCCCACTTGGTAGTCAGTCTCAGTTAGACAAAGGAAGATGTTGTAGTGATATAGGGTTTTTTTTTTTTACCGCTTTAAGCCTGTATCTTTTGGGATTTAGAAACATTGAACTTGGAAAACAAATACTATAGTTTTACTTCTTTGAACCATTATATTTGGATTACCTAGCCTTATTTGGAATTACAAACAATTTGGATTTCCTTCACTGTGTGCCACCTGCTTGCCATTGTCCCCTTCTCCTTGTTTGCTTGCCATTGCCTCTCTCCCTCTGCCTGCTTGCTACTTACCTGCTTGCCTCCATCTTGAACATCTTCCACCATCTTGAACAAGGTATGAACAACAGCTGAACACAGTGTTTTAAGATAAGCGTGTGACAACAACTATACAACATCTACCCTTTGAATTTGAACTGAATTGAAACTGACAATCACAAACAGTAAAAAACTTTTCATGAAGTGCTTAAAACATGGAAACTCAACTTGAAATAGGATTTGTTTGACAATGGAATTTGGATTTGTTTGGACTGTGTATAGCATGCACTTTGGATATACTGGATTTTGGAACACATCCTTGAATTTAAACTGAATTTCTGTGTTGACGTCACTTTTTATTTGAAATAAGCTCTTTTGGTGAAATTGCTTGAAGATGTCTCAATCTGAGTCACCTGAAGTTGAAGTTGCTGATTCACCAACAGAGGACGCTAATGCTCAACTCATGGCTCAATCCAAGTCGCCTGAACTTGAAGTTGCTGATTTTCTTACAGACGATGCTAATGTGCAAATCATGGCTGAAAAGCAGTTGAGTCAACGCATTGCAACCCGAAAGGGAAAACTGAGTTTTTGTACATGGAAACAAAATGAGTTAAAAGAATTTATAGACAAAGGCATTCAAGATCTTATTGATGCATTGAATGAATTTGACAAAGCTCATTTGCTTGTGCAAGACCTGTTGACTGGGGATGAAAGGCAAGATGACCATATCAAATGGTATGAACCAAAAAGGAAGTCCTTATTTTTTCTTGAAAATGTGCAGACATTTAAAGGTAGTCTTTCTCAGCCATTACCTGTTATTACCCCTTTGGACAGTGTTTCCAATACATCTAGAAAGTCAAGGAGTTCTGGGAGTTCTTCCAAATCTAGTGCATCATCACTGTCATCAGCACGTGCAAAGGCTGAAGCAGAAAAGGCAGCTCTTCTTGAATGTGCTGCTGGACTTAAGAAGAAACACGCTCTTGAGCTGCAAAGGATGCAACTGCAAAGTGACATAGAGCAGAGTGCCCTGGAAACTGACATTGCTGCAGCAAATGCAAAGGTGAAAGTTCTGGAGAGTTATGAAAAACAAATGGAAACAAAAGCAGGCTCTGTTGGTCGATCAGAACCCGTGGATGCCATGAATTTGTACCTGGAGGCACAAGGAAAAAATGTAAAGGAAACTTATTTGGATCTGGAGACTTCAACTGAATATGCAAATATACAAATGGTCCCCAAGACTCCTCTGCAGATGCTTACAGCACAAAGATAAACCCAACTCTCCTTTCAAACACCTAATCAGTCTCAGCCTACAGCTGCTACCTCCACTCCCATCATGGTAGCAGCTGCCTCTGCTCCCACTGTGGCAGTAGCCACCCCTGCCCTCATGACTGCAGCAGCTAATCCAACCACACACTCTGCACAGCCAAATATGAATAGCGGTTTAAGTGACATTGCAAACCTCTTTTTATTCAGCAACAGGGGCTATCTTTGCTTCCCACTAGGGATATACCTGTTTTTGATGGGGAACCTTTGAACTTTAGGCCTTTTATGCAGGCATTCATGCATGGAATTGAAAATAAGGCCATAAGTAATCAAGACCGCTTATATTACTTGGAGCAATACACTTCCGGCCAATCGAAGGAACTAGTGAGAAGCTGTTTGCACATGAGTACAGATGATGGATATGCAGAGGCTAAACGATTGCTGGAATACCATTTTGGTGATGAGATAAAGCTCACTAATGCATACATGGAGAAAGCCTTGAGCTGGAGTAACATTAAGGCAGAAGATGGAAAAGCATTGTCCAGTTATGCACTCTTCCTTCGAGCATGCTGCAACCTGTCTTGAAGTCTGCAAGACATGGAGGAGCTTAGTCTACCCTCCAACTTGAGGCTTCTTGTTTCAAAGCTTCCTCTTAAGCTGAGGGAAAGATGGCGGTCAATTGCATTTGACATCCTGGAACAAAGACAAAGAAAGGCTAATTTCTCTGACCTTGTTACCTTCATTGAGAAGCAAGCTAGGATCATGCAAGATCCCCTCTTTGGTGACATTCAACAGCCACTTCCCACAAAGAAGCTCTTGCAGCCCAAACCTACATCAGATTCCAAGCTTTCATTTAAAGGCAAAAGTAGTTTTGTAACTGCTGTGACAAATGTATCTGCCCCTCCCAAGAGTGATGTCCCCAAGCAACAATCTGCTAACGGCAAATCTCATGTTGCAAGCTCTTGTGCAATTTGTAACGGAACACGTCTTGACTTCATGTGAAGAGTTGCTTTCTAAGACGCATGAAGAACGTGTTGAAATGTTGAAGAAGAAAGGTGTCTGTTTTGGCTGCTTGGTAAAGGGCCACATGAGCAAAGATTGTAAACAGTGCCTTACTTGTACTATGTGTTCTAAAAAAACATCCAGACATCCTGCATATTCAGAAGACAGCTGATAGTCACAGACCACAAAGGGAACTCCAGTGGATCTGGAAGGTCAATAAATAGTGGATTGGTCTCACTGGAAAAGGAAGGCATTGGATCTAGTAACGATCATTGCACACTGGCTATCGTACCTGTTCAAGTGAAGCTGAGTAACTCCAATCATGTTGTCCAGACATATGCATTCCTTGATCCAGGAAGTTCTGCCACATTTTGCACTGAGAGTCTCCAAAGATGACTGAATGCAAGAAGAAGACATCATAGGATCCTTTTGCGAACCATGGGTCAAGAGAAACTCACTGACAGCATCATCATCAGTGGCTTAGAAGTAAGCAGTTTGGAAGGGGGAAACTTCTATGGATTGCCTGATGTTTACACACAGAAAGAAATTCCAGTCAGCAAAGACCATATCCCAAGGCAGAAGAATTTGGAGAAATGGCCACACTTGAAAGATGTATTTCTGCCAAGCATTGATGCTGACATTGATCTTTTGATTGGTACTAATGTGCCCAAACTCATGGAACCATGGAGGGTGATGAATAGCAATGGCAATGGGCCTTTTGCAACCAAAACCCTGCTGGGCTGGGTTGTCAGTGGTCTCCTCCATGATGAGCACACATGTCTCAATAAGCAAGGTAAACCATATGTTTACAGCCATCGGACTTCTGTGGAAACTGTACGTGACCTTCTGGTTCAGCAATTCAACCATGCCTTTCCTGAGCGTGCATATGAGAAGGAAGAAATGTCTCAAGAGGATCTGAGATTTCTGGGAATAATGAACACCTCCATAAAACTACAAGATGGACATTATCAGTTGCCGCTGCCATTTAAAGGGGATCCCCAAATGCCCAACAACCGGCTGATGGCAGAGCAAAGGGCAGAGTCTTTGAAGTGGAAGTTTGGGAGGAACACTATCTTCAAAGAAGAATACACACTGTTCATGAACGCCATGTTGAAATGTGGACATGCTGAACTCGTGTCCAAAGAGGAAGTGGCATTACAGAATGGCAAAGGCTGGTATATACCCCACCATGGAGTACGTCACCCCAAAAAAGGAAGCTTGCGAGTGGTTTTTGACTGCTCCGCATCTTACCAAGGAACATCTCTCAATAGTGAACTCCTGAAGGGCCAAAATCTCACAAACTCCTTGATTGGCGTCCTGCTACATTTCTGTCATGGGAATGTGACCATACTGGCGGATGTGGAGATGATGTATTATCAGGTGAAGATACCGCCAGAGCATGTTGACTTTTTGCGCTTCTTGTGGTGGGAAGATGGCAACACATCTCAGCCTGTCATGGAATACGGGATGACTGTTCACATCTTTGGAGCAACATCAGCTAGTTGTGCCAGTTATGCCTTGAGGAGGACTGCTGAGGACCACAAAAACAGCTTTTCAGCTGATGCAGTGAACACAGTCCTCAACAACTTTTTTTGTTGATGATTTGTTGAAGTCCGTGGATACAGAGACCGATGCCATTCACCTGTACAAGGAATTGAAGGCTCTTTGTGCGGCAGGAGGTTTCAATCTCACCAAGTGGTCCAGTAACAGCCGAGCTGTCCTGGCCCATATTCCTGAATGTGAAATGGCTAAGGGCGTGAAGGACTTGGACCTAGACTTGGAAGACCTGCCACTGGAAAGGGCCCTTGGTGTGCACTGGTGTGCAGAAGATGATGTCTTCAAGTTCCACATGGCTCTCAAAGAACAACCATGCACCAGGCGAGGCATTCTATCTATGGTCAGTTCAATGTATGACCCGCTAGGATTTCTTGCCCCAGTGACCTTTCCAGCAAAACATTCTGCTACAGGAACTTTGCAGGCTTAACCTTACCTGGAATGAAGACATACCCAATACTTATGCACAATCCTGGAAACGGCTGCAGGGCCTTGAGACTCTCACAGACTTTAACATCACCCGCAGTTTCAAACCAAAGAAGTTTGGAAGGGTTGAACGTGCACAATTACACCACTTCTGTGATGCAAGTGAAGTCGGATATGGCATGGTGACCTACTTGAGTTAGTCAATAGTCAGGAGCAGGTGCATGTGGAGTTTGTGATGGGAAAATCAAGAGTGGCACCATTGAAGTTGATGACAATCCCACGTCTTGAGCTGACTGCTGCAGTACTAACAGTTCGTATAGACCGGATGCTCATAGATGAGTTGAAACTGGACCTGGAACCATCCGTGTTTTGGACAGACAGTACAACTGTCTTGAAGTACGTAAGGAGTGACAGCAGATGATTTCACACCTTTGTTGCAAATCGTATAAATGCAATCAGGGGTATGTCTGATTGTATCACAGTAGAAACACATTCCTGGAAAACTGAATCCTGCAGACTATGCGTCATGCGGATTAAATGCTGCAGAGTTTCTGAAAAGCAACAACAGGGCCGTTGATCCAAAGTTTCTGAAAGACTTGCCCAAAAACTGGCCCAACTCACCTGTCGACCTTGTGATTCCTCCAGATGACTGAGTTGAGGAGAGAAGTTCTTGAAGTCCATGCCATTGTTGCCAGTTGCCATGATTCCACTAGTGTTATTGAATTACTTTTCAACCTGGAATAAGCTCAGAAGAGCCGTTGCCTGGGTCCTAAAGCTGAAGAGTTTGCTTATCCAACGTGTTCTCAAAAGAAAGGGGGCCTTAAAGGCAGTCAAGGCTGGCCCCATGGCACTCTCTGTTCAAGACCTAGAAGATGCAGAAGTCGTCATTGTAAAGTTCTACCAAAATCAAGGATTTCCGCATGAGATGGCAAGCCTGCGCAATGGAAGGAATGTCAACCGGAAAAGCTCCATCTTCAGACTGGACCCAGTCCTTGACCATGGCATATTGAGGGTTGGTGGCCACCTGAGCAGGATGGCTATGCCAGAGGAGCAGAAACATCCAGCTATTTTGCCTAAGAATCATCACGTTTCAGAGCTTCTGCTTCGACATGTCCATCAGCAGGTTGGGCATTGTGGCAGAAATCACATCTTGGCAAGCTTAAGGCAAAAATATTGGATTCCTTGTGCTAATTCTCTTGCGAGGAAAATTATGAACAATTGTGTCCCCTGCAGGTGGAACTATGCATGTGCAGGTGAACAAAAGATGGCCGATCTGCCAATGGAGCACTTGCATGTGACGTCACAGCCGATCCAGATTGTGACAGACACCATCTTGTTGGTCAAACGCCATATTTCCACCTTCTGGTTCTGCTTCTACTTTTTCTTCTGGAAAACCCTACTATATACAATTCTACTACAACAGCTGCGGCTACAAGCTCTCCCTACCTGTGCACGTGTTATGTTTTTTTTTGTGTGTATTTTTGCGTGTTGTTCATCTGTACCGGACTTCAATATCCACTACAACCATATGGACTTACTGGACATTGGTTTCCAGCAGAAAATGACGGTTTGTAGCGATTTCCATCGCATGCACAACATTCTGGACGAGATAGCGAGACCAGCGGGGTCTCTGTGGATTGTTATCGGAAGCAAAGCAAAGGAGGCTGCGTCGGGAGCGGAAGCAAAAGTGAGGCTGCAGGCAGAGCCAGCCTGTTGACTAAGCTCAGAAAACAGCCACTCAAATCTCCACTGCTAAGCCTCTACCTCTCCAACGCCAGATCCATGGTAAACAAGACGGACGATTTGGAATTACAGCTGGAATTACCTTATTCTATTCTATAATCGGCTGGTCAGTGCTATACTCAATACTTGAGTGACTTACCTGTCCAATGAGGATGGTTATTTTCTTGTTTACAAGATGCCACATCTGAGTCGCTGACAAATCCTGAATTTCTGTAAAGATAACTGTCCAGAGATTTATAAGCACGCAGTGCTTCACCACTGAACAGCGAGGGAAAGTTGATGAGGTAATTATACACGTCTGGGTATTCCACCTCTGGCAGTTCAAAATCCACTGACACGGTCGTGAAAACTACATCCTGTAAGCCATAAGGGTCACTAATCTGTAGATCGTTTATTTTAGACATATATCTAGTTATCTGTTCATTAGAAAAATGAGCCGTGTAGTCCGTCGGTTGAAATTGATCCATTCTGTACACGAGTGCCGCAGTATTCAGCTGTGTTTTTTACCGACAAGATGGCGGCTGTTAACTTTCCGGTCACGTGACTGCAAGATCTCTCTTGATCGTTTGACTCCTGACCTCCCTCCATTCTCACATGTTGGAGTGGATTACTTTGGACCAATAGAGGTGAGAAGAGGGCATGGCATGGCAAAGTGATATGGTGTGCTATTTACTTGCCTCACTACTAGAGCAGTCCATTTGGAAGTAGCACACTCGATGGATACAGACTCCTGCATGAATGCGTTCAGACGCTTCATATCCAGAAGAGGCCAAGTAAGAGAATTAAGGTCAGACAATGGAACTAATTTGATCTCTGCTGAAAAGGAGCTACGGGACGCACTGAAACGTTGGAACATGGATCAAATTGAGCGCAGTCTCCTCCAGAAAGGTGTCAAGTGGACGTTCAATCCTCCAGCCGGTGCCCACTATGGCGGCATCTGGGAGCGCGTAATAAGAATGGTTAAAAGGATATTATCCTCAATCACAAACCAGCAGTCTTTGGATGATGAAGGTCTAGTCACAGTGATGTGCGAAGTTGAATCCATCCTAAACAGCAGTCCTTTGACAACCGTTTCCAATGACCCCAATGACTTGGAACTACTGACGCCTAATCACCTACTGCAGCTTAAGGTCCAGCCCGTGTTTCCACCAGGAACGTTCAAACAGGAAGATGTATACGCCAGAAGGTGGTGGCGACAAATACAGTATATCGCAGATCTTTTCTGGACACGGTGGATACAGGAATATGTTCCACTCATGCAAGAACGATCCAAATGGTCCCGCATCAGGCCCAATTTCTGTGTGGGAGACATAGTAGTTGTAGCTGGTTCTACAGCACCGCGAGGCTCATGGGTGATCGGAAAAGTAATTGAAGCCATAGCGGATTCTAAGGGCCTTGTTCGTTCTGTGAGATTGCAAACTAAAACCAACCAGATCCTAAGGCCCATCAGCAAGCTCTACCTGTTGGTGAAGGCCGACAGTCAACATTGAACAAAGACTCTTGACATGCGCACGTGCTTCCCTTTGCACTACATTCATACACTGATACTTGCACACATTTATAGTATAATTGGAATTAAAACTTAGAACTAGAATTTTTAGAAATTGAATTTGTTTATTGAAAATTGGCTCCATTGTGTTTTGTTATAGCCATGCGTGGTAGCTATAAGGGGCTGGATATGTTGGAGCCAAATTTAGTTTCCTTAGTTTAGACTCTTACTTTTGTTAAGATTTGCTGGCCTTGGGCCATGGACTTTTATTTTGACATAGCCTTTGGTCACCTGACCAGGTAAAAATGGCTGCTTCCCACTTGGTAGTCAGTCTCAGTTAGACAAAGGAAGATGTAGTTTTTTACTGCTTTAAGCCTGTATCTTTTGGGATTTAGAAACATTGAACTTGGAAAACAAATACTATAGTTTTACTTCTTTGAACCCTTTATTTTGAACCATTATATTTGGATTACCTAGCCTTATTTGGAATTACAAACAATTTGGATTTCCTTCACTGTGTGCCACCTGCTTGCCTGCCTGCCATTGTCCCCTTCTTGCTTGCCTGCCTGCCATTGTCCCCTTCTTGCTTGCTTGCCTGCCATTGCCTCTCTTCCTGTGCCTGCTTGCTACTTACCTGCTTGCGACCTGCTTACCTGCTTACCTAAATGTTCCATCTTGAACATTTTCCACCATCTTGAACAAGGTATTACAACAGCTGAACAGCGTTTTAAGATAAGCGTGACAACAACTATACAACATCTACCCTTTGAATTTGAACTGAATTGAAACTGACACTCACAATAACTAAACATCACTAAATGTGACATGACTGTATGTCCTTGTCATTCACTGAGGCCTATGCCTATATTTTTCATTACTGAGACATTTATTTTCATTTCACCCATCAGGATGCAGATGGCTTAATGAATGTTGTTTTCTGCAACCGCTCCCTCCAGTGGCTGCAGTCACTTTGTAGATGTTTAGAGACTGAGTTCTTTGTCATGTACATTTTTAAGATGTGGCAGAAATTTAATGTTAGACTGGTTAAAACAGTACAGTCAGGAATATGAGTTAGACTGAAGTTCCTAAGTCTGATCTGTGTCTAACCAGTGTGTTGTTCTGATATGTGAAGTATTATTTTAATACCTATTTCATGGTGAATGATGAGTTGATTTCAGTAAGGACAAGCAGGTTCAGGAAATAGCAAACATATCCTGTCACACACCTATGCATTGATCTAGTCTGCCTGCTTATTGACAGTTGTCACATCCTCTGTGATGCAGCATAACTCTCAGAGGGGATGTAGTTGGCCACTGTGGCTCTTGTTTTTAGGCACATCCAAATTCTACTCCTGGCTGATTTTCCCCAGAAGGCCAATTACTGACCAAATATTGTCTTTTTGTGTTGTAAAAAAGTGTATGCCTGATAATGGAACACAGAGGGAGAATACCTCTCCAAAATTTGAACTGAATTCATTGTTCTGAACTCATGGTTTCCCCCAAAGCGTTTTAGCGTATCGGGCCCGATAAGCTTGCTCTGCCTGCCGATACGCTTAGTCGCTTTAGTTAAAATCCGATACGCTTAGATTTATACCGATACGTTAAATTTCCTACCCACAAGTAATTAGATACATAGGAGAGCAAATAACAGGTCCATTTACATATTGAAATTCTGTGTTCAACAAGCGGTCTTTTTTTTTTTTTTTTCCCCCCCCAATGTTTGTGTTGATTCAAAGTTATATGTCCGTATGGTATGATGTAAACAAACTGTAATCTGTTGGCTATGTCAAGATCACGTGTTCAAACCGTCCAATAAAAACATCGAAAGAAAACATCAGACATCCCGGAATTTTCCGATTCATTATAAGTGATCTCATTGGCTGCCGATGTTGTCCCCCACCAGACGGACAAAGCCGGCTGATTTTAATCACAAATGTTTGACCTAGTCTATTATCATTATGGCTTCGATCAAAGATTGGTTGACTAAACGTCAACAAACCCACGTGAGTGATGGCGCACAAAACCAGATAACCGTCACGAAAACGTCAATTTTGATCACAGCGAATGGCTCAGAAAGCACTTGCTGGACAATTTGATCCACATCAGCATGGATGACAGCGAGATGGACTATGAGAGGGCTGGCCAACATTGGGCCAAGCAAAAGCCAAGGAGAATTAATCTGCTTTAAAGGAGTAGAAAACTCAATTCATTAGTTTGGGTTTGCAGAAAGATTATGTACTTATAAACACTCTCATGAAGTGAAGTTGTCCAAATGTGTCAAATATAGCATAATTTCAAATAATCATAAGCATTCTTGGCAGTGTGATGTCACTGGGATCCGTTGAACAAAAGAAGGCTCTGGATTTTTTTTTTTTTTAAGGGTCATAGTGACCTCACACTGCCAAATATGCTTATCATCTCATCTCATTATCTCTAGCCGCTTTATCCTTCTACAGGGTCACAGGCAAGCTGGAGCCTATCCCAGCTGACTATGGGCGAAAGGCGGGGTACACCCTGGACAAGTCGCCAGGTCATCACAGGGCTGACACATAGACACAGACAACCATTCACACTCGCATTCACACCTACGGTCAATTTAGAGTCACCAGTTAACCTAACCTGCATGTCTTTGGACTGTGGGGGAAACCGGAGCACCCGGAGGAAACCCACGCGGACACAGGGAGAACATGCAAACTCCACACAGAAAGGCCCTCGCCGGCCCCGGGGCTCGAACCCAGGACCTTCTTGCTGTGAGGCGACAGCGCTAACCACTACACCACCGTGCCGCCATGCTTATCATTATTATTCGAAATTATGCGACATTTGACACTTTTTTTATAAACAAATTCTCTTCATGAATTTGTTTATAAGTACATAATCTTTCTGCAAACTTAAATGTATGAATTAAGTTTTCTTTTTCTTTAAATATGTTTTAATCTTAATCTAGTCCATTTAATAAAGTGCCAAAATTTAAACTTTATAATATGCAGTTTCTTTACTTTTCTTTTCAGTGTATCTTAGTTATACATATATTATGGTAATTGCATCAAAAACATTCTAAATCATTACAGTTATAGTAATACAGCAACTTATTTTAAGGTGGGGGGGGCGACACGGTGGTGTAGTGGTTAGCACTGTCGCCTCACAGCAAGAAGGTCCGGGTTCGAGCCCTGTGGCCGGCGAGGGCCTTTCTGTGCGGAGTTTGCATGTTCTCCCCGTGTCTGCCTGGGTTTCCTCCGGGTGCTCCGGTTTCCACCACAGTCCAAAGACATGCAGGTTAGGTTAACTGGCGACTCTAAATTGACCGTAGGTGTGAATGTGAGTGTGAATGGTTGTCTGTGTCTGTGTCAGCCCTGTGATGACCTGGCGACTTGTCCAGGGTGTACCCCGCCTTTCGCCCGTAGTCAGCTGGGATAAGCTCCAGCTTGCCTGCGACCCTGTAGAACAGGATAAAGCGGCTAGAGATGATATGAGTATACATATTGCACTGAGTACAAGCAGGGACTCTGGCAACTAACTATGACAGCATAACTAAAAGGGGAGAGCCAGAAGGTAACACAGGCATGAGGGAGCCCTGGGACATAAAGCAGCCAGCCACTACACCATCAACAAACTCGAGTGAGCAAGTGAGTGGGGACTGACAGCATCTATACATCCCAGTTACCCAAACACTATGTCTGAGGACCTTCCAGATCTACACCTTTACCTCATAAGCACCATTAACAAAAGGCTTGACTAAACAGATATGTTTTCAGCCTAGACTTAAACACTGAGACTGTGTCTGATTCCCAAACACTACTTGGAAGGCTGTTCCATAACTGTGGGGCTTTGTAAGAAAAGGCTCTGCCCCCTGATGTAGCCTTCACTATACAAGGTACCAGCAGATAGCCTGCACCTTTTGATCTAAGTAGGCGTGGCAGGTCATGGAGGAGCAGAAGTTCACTCAGGTACTGTGGTGCGAGAACATTCAGTGCTTTAAAGGTCAATAGTAGTACTTTATAATCAATACGAAATTTGATTGGGAGCCAATGCAGTGTGGATAAGAGGGGTGATGTGGTCATTTTCTGTATGTATTTTGCCAATTTTGACAGCGCATGTTTTTTTAATGCCGCACTGTAGACAGCGAACGTTTAAACATGATCAAACATAGGAAATGAACGACACAAAGCATGGCTCAAAAAAAGTTAAATAAACCCTGCTTATAGTTGATGTTGCAACACATCAGTATTATAACCCAATCTCTACCCAACCACCCGTCATTTTAATTCTCCTCGGATCAGCACCGACCTCACATTTGGCCTTGGGAGAGTTCAGTTGACGGAAATCCGTCACATGACGGAAAACTTTAATCCATGATTATGTCGTTATCTCGGGATAAGGTGAATTTAAAAAAATAAAAAAAAAAGGATTATATGAAGGGCCTCTCTCGGCTTGTATATATTCTCAAATCACTTGTCTCTTTTTTTTTTTTTTTGTTTCTGTTTAACATACCATTCTGACAGTTTGGCCATATTGCTGTGTTGAACAGCTTGTTGCACCTTCCATTAAAATGTTCACTTTTGTACACATCATCTTGCTTTATTCATTCAGTTGTGGGGAATGGTTAGTAAGGTTGATTCTGACCTAGGCTATGTTGAGGTCACATATCTACTTTTTAAGTTCATGCTATAGTGCATACAATTTTAGAGATATAGCCTACATGTGCATATGCATGCTTCTTGGTGTTCTCACAAACAGGTGAAATAAATCAGTTTAAGTTTGGCCTATGGACATAGCCTGGCCTATTCTCAGCCATTACAAAATCTGTTGTCTGACCATAATTTAACTGATCTGTATACCACTATGCTGCTAGATAACAAAAAGCCTGTTTGTTTTATTTCATGTGAGATGTTGATAAATGTGAGCTTCAACAAAATGATGAGCACCTCTCTGAGTGCCACGTTTACGTAAAAAAAAGGTGTGCGTGCATGAGCATGGTCGCGTGCAAAAGTGTCATGGTTTCAGACTAGGGAAATCTGGTCACCCTATTCTAGCTGCATGTGGTCCTAGTACTTCAGTCTTGTCAGAGTTAAGCAGAAGGAAATTAACTAGACCGGACAATTCCCCGGGGGAAATTGTGAGAGGATGCAGTGCGCGAAGCAATTCGGTCACGCATGTTTGCTGGCCGTGAATGTGTGACCTGCTATGAAGCTATAATGCCATGATTTATGTGTGTGCTTGAGACAGCAGCCCCCCTCTCTCTGCTCACTCACTGGCCCCAGTCGGCATGGTGACGGGCCTGAGCAGGAGCGTTAAGACGCAAGATTTTGTCAGTTTTCTGCTGTTTTTTGCTCAGGAGCAGGCCTCGAACAACGACAAATAACTCGAAAACGAAAGCAGCTATTCACAAAATTCTTTCACAGTGAGCGCTAGAAGGGTCTCCTGAATACACTGATGTAATTTTTTGTCTGTAGTGTTAAAAATGACGACACTAGAGCGAGTTAAAAATGAGTGACTTTTCTGTCACGTTTATAATGGGTGTCAATGAGGCCTCTCGGCTGCACTCTCCTCAGTTTGAGGCTTCTCATTCAAAAACTGTAAATCCTATCGTTTAGGTAGACACATTGTGTGAATCAGGACAAGTTTTACTACTACTTTTGAGAAATTTATGTTTGTAGAGTGAAATTTGTGGCTGAAACCACAGTTTAAGCGAGAAAGTTTGAGCTATTTTTTTCAAGCTCTCTACACTCTAACTAAACGAGCTCCACTGGTGTGTAACGCAATAGACACCCATTCAAAAGCCGGATTTTCTCCCGGAACCCACATGGCGTTTGAGCCAGGACTGATCCGAAAGTGTAGAACCTATCAGAAAAGTTGAATGCCAGATCCACAGAGGAGAAGTTTTCCTATGTTTTAGAGTTTGAATCACGTCTCTAGGTGAAAGCATGCCAGAGCAGCGGATGTTTGAAAAAGTGCTTTTTTTTTTTTTTTCAATTAATTCCATAGAAATGAATGGGGTTTTTTTTTGGGCGATTTTTTTCGTGACTACGTCGCGAAAAAATCGTATTCTGTAGAGAAAAGTAATAGCATAGCGAGTCCGATCGATCCGCACGTTTTGATATATTGTTTGTCTGTGTGTGACGTACGGTTATTGAGTTATTCGAAATCGAAATTTGCGTAGGAATAATAAATATTAGACCGGACAATTCCCCGGGGGAAATTGTGAGAGGATGCAGTGCGCGAAGCAATTCAGTCACGCATGTTTGCTGGCCGTGAATGTGTGACCTTCAATGATGTTTCAATGCAATGATTGTGTGTGTGCATGAGACAGCAGCCCCCCCCCCCCCCCCCGTCACTCACTGCTCCCAGACGGCATGGCGACGGGCCTGAGAAAGCACAGAGTGACACACAATCTTGTCAATTGTTGGCTGATTTTTGCTCAGGATCAGGCCTCGAACAACGACAAATAACTCACCGAAAGCAGCTATTCACAAAATTCTTTCACAGTGAGCGCTAGAAGGGTCTCCTGAATAAACTGATGTGATTTTTTGTCTGTCGTGTTAAAACTGACGACACTAGAGCGATTTAAAAACGAGTGACTTTTCTGTCCCGTTTATAATGGGTGTCAATGAGCTAAGACACACAAGGTCTTGAATTTTGTGCTGTGTTTTACTACGGACCAGACCTCGAACAATGACAAATAACTCGACAACGGAAGCAGCTATTCACAAAATTCTTTCACAGTGAGCGCTAGAAGGGTCTCCTGAATAAAATGATGTATTTTTTTTTGTCTGTCGTGTTAAAAATAACGACACTAGAGCGATTTAAAAACGAGTGACTTTTCTCTCACGTTTATAATGGGTGTCAGTGAGGGCTGTCAGCTGCCCTGTCCTCAGTTTGACGCTTGTCATTCAAAAACCGTAAATCCTATCGTTGAGGAAGACACATTGTGTGAATCAGGACAAGTTTTCCTACTACTTTTGAGAAAATCATGTCTGTAGAGTGAAATTTGTGGCTGAAAACACAGTTTAAGCGAGAAAGTTTGAGCTTTATTTTCAACCTCTCTCCACTCTAAGTTAACGAGCTTCACTGGTGTGTAACGCAATAGACACCCATTCAAAAGCCGGATTTTCTCCTGGAACCCACATGGCGTTTGAGCCGGGACTGATCCGAAAGTGTAGAACCTAGCAGAAAAGTTGAATGCCAGATCCACAGAGAAGTTTTCCTACGTTTTAGAGTTTGAATCACGTCTCTAGGTTAAAGCATGCCAGAGCAGCGGACGTTTGAAAAACATTGAAAAAGTGCTTTTTTTTCAATTAATTCCATAGAAATGAATGGGGTTTTTTTCGACGATTTTTTCGCGACTACGTCGCGAAAAAATCGTATTCTGTAGAGAAAAGTAATAGCATAGCGAGTCCGATCGAGCCGCACGTTTTGATATATTGTTTGTCTGTGTGCGACGTACGGTTATTGAGTTATTCGAAATCAAAATTTGCGTAGGAGGAAGAAGAAGAAATACGTAGAAGAACAATAGTTGCAGTGCTTTGCACTGCAACCTATGGGCTCCCCTAGGGGAGCCCATAGGTTGCTGTGCTGCAGCACTGCATCCTAATAAGCATACACTGTAAAAAAAAAAAAAAAAAAAAGAATAGTTGAGAATACTTGAAATTTCAAGGCAACCGTCTGCATTAAGAATTTTGTTTGCCAACGATGTGCCCATGATAATCCAAACTATGATAACACTTATCTTTATTAAGAATTCTTAATTAAGTCAATTTTCAATTCCTCATTCTGCCAACATAGATTTCTCTTTTTGCTGAACAGTGGCATTCACAGTAGTACAAAAAGACAATTGAGGTTATCACAATTTATCATTAAACTATACATGCCTTTTTTCATTGTTCTACACAATTACAAAACTTCAATAATGTACAATAAACTTCACACTTTTTAAAAAACTTTATTGAAATAAGCACTTTTGAACAAAACCAAGTGTTTGTATAATTACAGCGCATGCCCCCCGAGTTCAATCTATTTTCCGTCTTTTTAAGCATGAATAGGCTACATGGGGTTTCAGTGCAATAATACTGGTAAGTGCACTTGTAATTGGGGCGTCTTGTCATTGTAATCTAGCTGCTCTGAAACACAAGCTACGTCCATGTCAAAACAGTGCGTTTACATGCACATCCAAATCAAGCTACTGTCGGTAATCGAGCTAAGGGTCCCAGCAGGGGTGCCAGAGAAATCCAATCCTACATGCACACAAGGAAATCAAGCTATTTTGTGAGGTACATTGTGCACCTGAGCCACAGGTGGCGCTACACGCCCCATCGTGTTGGTACACTTCCGGTTGTCGTCATGAAGAAGAGCTGTTCAAGAGTATAAACAAGGTTATCAGCAGTGTTGCCAGATATTGCTGACGTTTTCCAGCCCAAAACATGTTCAAATCTGCCAAAATGCACTTAAAACCGCCCAATCTAACAACACTGGTTCCGTGTTCACAAGTTCTGGGCTTGCTGTAACAGACTGGATGGCTATAAACTGTCCTGCGCAGACCACTGTTTTGTAAGACAACTTATTTTGCACAATTGTGTATTTTTCTAAAGTCCATTTTTTGCTTACAATTTAACTTGTATCTTAATAAACACACAAAGTTCAATTGTTTTGTTTTTATTGACATTCTTCAGATGTTGGACATGTATATATTAGTGCTGTCAAAGTTAATGCGTTAACGCGATCTCAATTTAACGCGATTTTTAAAAAAATAGTGCCGTTTAACGCAAATTCTAATTTGGCCCTGCGAGTCACCCGTAGTTCCTGTTGAGGCCTGTCGCGCGCTGCTTCAATAAGAGTATGTGTGAGTGATGGAGAAAGGCATAGACATATAAACATCCTCGCCGCCATATTGGATGGGGCAAAGTGGAGAATAAAGATGCCTCATTCATGTGCTGCATTTAACTGTACCAACAGGTTTACCGTCCAAACGAGATCACATGGGATTACCTTTCACAGGTGAGACTGGAAAAATACTTTTCAATACTGTACCTTCAGTCTTCAGTTTCCCAGCTACCTACAGGGGTGTGAACCTGTCAAAATGCACGTGATCAAAAAAATCAGACAAAGGATGAAAAAAAGAGAAATGGTCTGTGGACACCACCTGCAGATAAACTCTTTCTAGGGCGTTTTTTGGTTATTACCTCCAATTTCTACCCATTGCTTGTTAAATTTGCACAACAGTAGGCAAAATGGATTCACAATGAGTGTTGCTTCGTAACTGGACAGGCTGGTATCACAGAAGTATGATTGACTTGGAGTTGCATTGCATTGTTTTGGTGTTCCATTTATTTTTTGGAGCAGTGTAATACATTTTATACACAATACAGTACAAACGCATTCATGGAATTGGAATTTATGAGATTAGTTTTGGAATAACGTTATAAGGCTCACCATGATCCCTCTAACAATGTGTTCTCAGCGTCACCCAGAGCCTTCCCCCAACAAGGTAAGCTTCCAAAGGATAGTAATGATTCAATTGATTGACGTCAACAACCGTGATTTCACCATAGACACTGTCCTCTACTTGAAAAGACCTATAATGCTCAAAGTACCAGGCGACAAGCTTCTTTGACAAGAATAATACTTTGTCACCATGGATAATGATGCTCAAAATTTTGAAAAACTCTGGCTGGCCATAGCAATGCCCAGCTGTGACAATCATGCCTCTGTCTTAAAATGCTGTGCTTTGATTCGAACCTCATGGTCCATAGTTCCACTAACAGACCATAACCGCATATGAGGTGTGGATAATGCTCAGTTATGTGATGTTTTGGTTTGAAGACAAAATCAGGAAACGTGGCTCTAAGTAGTAAGCGATGATCTGATAACTTAGTTTGCAGAAAACTTAATGTTTCTTCTGTGAATTTGTCAGAAACTACTATTTGAACGATCTCCTATAAGTCCATTAATATTTCCCATGATGGTTCATTCTCTGGGACAAGCCTACCAACCATGAGAGGAAGCAGTCGCAGCAGCGCCCAGTTGTCATGACCATTGCCCCCTATAGACCTCTCTTTGAAAGGGCTGATTTAGCAATGACCTTAGGATTGTTGACTTTATCTGTGTATTTATAGGGGAATGATCTGGTGCTGTGGTTAAGTCGGTCCAATGTGAAAAATCCTTTAGAAATCAAATCTGAAAGGCACAATGCTAATTCGACCGGAACAATGCCTTCAAAAGTGTCGTGCAAGACATCAGGGGGGAACCCCGTCACAGGATGAAAGGAGGACAAATGCTTACTCAACACACACTCACGTTTAACACCATTTACACTCTGAAGGGTTTCATTTTGCTTAAGCTCTTCCACAAACTCATTGTACTGTTCAACAGTTCTCAAAACGAAATCCCCTGGTTTAACAGTTGCTATTTCTCCATGACTCACTAAGCAAAAACGACAAAACTTATCCACAGTAAAACTTTCCTGGAATCCTGCTAAACTATGTGCTCCGAGATTATCTGCACAGATAATGGAAGTTGAAGCAGCACTATCATCAATACTTCCAGCTACAGTTACAGCAAAAGGCTGAATCACAGTTCTAAAGTCATTTGTACTATATTGCTTATGTTTTCTGCTTTTATGTGAACTGAATGTTTTGTATGCGTTTGTTTTAAAGTCACAGCCTAGAAAAGGACATTGAACAGTTTCCTGAATTATAAGATGATTTCCCAGGTGTTTAAAAAAAATCCCTTTCAGAACATATTCCTTGAAAATCACAACATTCACATTTGAAGGTGAAATTAGACTGATCATGAATAAGTGCACCTTTGTGATGATATCTTGAAAGGTGTGACTTTAAAGCTCCTCGAGTTTTAAACACACAAGCACAGTTGGAGTGAACACACGGCCAATGGTGGGGTCTCCTGTGGTGAAGCTGCTGGTGTCTGACAAGATTGTCCTGGTCTGAAGAGCAGTACTTGCAGAACATGGGATTTGGTGTTCCTATCTGAAACATATAATCAGAATATTCAAAATAAATTTGGTATCCATAAGAAAAAGCCTCGTGCAAGGAACCACATAGTATACCAAAATAAAATTGTATTACACTTAAGGTTACTATTTAATAGCTAGCTCATTTGATATGCACAAATTAGAAATCAATGTATGAATAAAACCAATAGACAAACGTGGGCAATACAGCCTTACAGACGTGCTACTATCCATATAACAGCTAAAAACATAGACTATGACAACATGAACATCTTTGAGTTGTTTAATGTTAGCTTTACTAGTTAATGATACGGCTAGTGCTAGATGGACAGACAGCTTGGCACTGGAACACTGCGCTCAGCTAACAAACATTACATGACGCATGGTCATTGTACACACCGAAATTAGAAATACCGCGCTGGTTAAATAAGAGGGCCATATACTGTACCACAGATGCACTGACGGTTTATATATGAGATAAACAAACAGTCAATATGGTCCGTAACATTCCTGCAGGAATTCGGTCCGAAATTTAGCTAACGTGAATACCATATTAGATAGCCCAATAGCAAACACTGGGTCAAAACTAGCACATGTATCGAAATCTTGTCATTCATAAAAATGCACACAGACCTTTTAAATTATTTCTTGAGTAGGACACAATCTTATATACATGCTTACAGCCTGGTAAAAAAACGTACCTTTTCAAAGTTTGGCCATCCTGCAAGTCAAGTGGAAAGAACTTCATCCGGAGAGAGAACCACATTCCCCAGCCCTTGCATTTGGGAGAGGAAACCCCATGTCTTGGTCATTAAGAGCATGCGCTGAATAGACACCTGTGGCAATTATGTATTTTCAATTCAGATTATTCACTATTGTATATTTACACATCATTGAGGTGCACCCTATCAGTTTGATGTGGATTTTTCTGTTCGTTAATAATTATTCATATTTTCTTGTCCATTCAGTTGTGAATATGGAATTACTTGAACAAAGCGTAATTCTATTTTTTACAGTGTATAGTGTCTAATGTCCTTTACACATTCCTCCATTCTATTAAGCTGGTGTCTCTCATCAGGTTTTGCAGAAACATACAACTGTGTGTCATCAGCATAACAGTGGAAACTAGCACCATGCTTACGAATAATATCACCCAGAGGTAACGTATATAAAGGAAAAAGCAGTGGACCCAAGACAGAACCTTGTGGAACACCAAACTTTACCTCAGTATGTCTAGAAATATCACCATTTATATCAACATACTGATAGCGATCAGTTAAATAAGAGCTGAGCCAGGAGAGGGCCGGTCCCTTAACTGCCACAACATTTTCTAGTCTATCCAAAAGAATGGAATGATCAATGGTATCAAATGCTGCACTAAGGTCAAGCAACACAAGCACCGAGACACAGCCCTGATCAGACGCCAACAGTAGGTCATTTACTACTTTAACCAAAGCTGTCTCTGTGCTATGAGGTCTGAATCTTGACTGATACATTTCATGGATGTTATTCCTGTGTAAATATGAGCATAACTGCTGTGCCACAGCTTTTTCAAGGATCTTGGAGATAAAGGGGAGGTTTGATATTGGCCGATAATTGGACAGCTGACAGGGATCAAGGTCAGGTTTTTTAATCAGGGGTTTGATAACTGCTAGTTTAAAGGATCTGGGTATATAGCCAATCGTAAGAGAAGAATTTATTATTTTTAGAAGTGGTTCAATTACTTCAGGTATTATCTATTTGAATAGATGTGTAGGTAAGGGATCTAGTACGCAAGTTGAGGCTTTTGATGCCGAGATTAATGAAAGTAATTCAGTTTCTTTTAGGGGAGTAAAACATTCTAATTGATGATCTGATACAGTTATATTGTTAACTACAGGGTCACTTTCATTGTCTGACCTTAAATTAGTAGTTTTAATTTTTTGTTGGTTATTCTCAATGTTGTCATTAAAAAAATTCATGAAATCGTTGCTACTACATACTACAGATATGCATGTGTCTATAGTGGACTTATTCCTGGTTAATTTTGCTACAGTATTAAATAGGAATCTAGGATTATTTTTGTTATTTTCTATTCGGGAGGAGAGATACGTATGTTGATCTAGCAGTACTAAGAGCTTTTCTATACTTGAGGAAGCTCTCCTTCCATGCTAATTTGAACACTACCAATTTTGTTTGATGCCATTTACATTCCAATTTTCGAGTGGTCTGTTTTAATGTGCGAGTATCATCATTATACCAGGGTGCTAATTTTTTGTCTCTGACCATTTTCCTTTTAAGAGGAGATATATTATCTAAGGTATAGCAGAATGTTGACTCTAAGCATTCAGTTGCCTGATCAAGTTCTGCAGGGGTTGACAGTGACCCAATCAAAGTTGATAACTCTGGGAGATCATTTATAAAGCTCTGTGCAGTGGTTGACATGAATGTACGTTTAATACAGTAGTGTGGTGAGGTGCATATATTATTACTCAGGCATAGTTTGAATGAGATGAGATAATGATCTGAGATAACTTCAGACTGTGGAAGTATGACTATATTTTCTACGTTTAACCCGAATGTTAGTATTAGATCGAGGGTGTGACCACCCTTATGGGTCGGTCCTATGACAATCTGATTAATCCCTACTGAATCTAAAATGAACATAAACACTGTTTTCAAAGGGTCTTCTGGGTTATCGAAGTGAATATTAAAATCTCCGATAACTAAAGCTTTGTCTAAGGACATAACCAGATCTGAGATAAAATAGCCAGATCTGAGATAAAACAGTTTAACTTGCATGTTGAACTTTAAGGTGAAATTTCAAATTAGTACATAATCCATTAGTACTATTTAGGTCAGAAATCATTGAAACACTGGTAAAATCTATCCTATAATCATGTATTTAAAACCACTCAGAGACCCTGAAAATGCACCTGAGAGCATCTATTTTCAAAAAATTTTCCAGGGGGTGTGAGGGAAATTTAGTGGATGAACATTCCTATTCTCTGTTTCAGTGTGTTGAGCTCAAGTGGCCTAGTGTACTGAGAAAGTTGTTTTTCCCATGTTGTAATTGCCTTTCTGTGGTCTTGGTGGTGATAAGCAGTGTGCCCGAGTTCTCCCTAACTACGCATCTGCCTGCACATATCAGAGCATTCCAGGTGCATGCTTTAGCAAAGCTTCATAGAAAATCTTGAGCCAATCAAGTACAGATGCGAGCAGTAAGCAAATATCTGCGGAGTATAATAGATAACATTCCTAAGACAGTGTGTGCACTCTCGACATCACTTGAGGTGGTGTCTTTTTCTTCTCTTTCTTCTTCTTCCCTCTCCTAGTTTATATATATCTGGTTTATATGATCTACTATAATAAACAACCGAAAAGACAACTGCTAAGTGTTCTGAAGTGTTTATTAGAAGTTTCCATTACAATTTGGCGTCCCTGGGTGGGCCCACACGTCTGATCCTCGGACGACGGAACACTCCCAAGGCTACGGTGCGGAGCTGAGAACTCGGACGAGAGACCAGACCGTCAGGGCTCACTGAACCAGTAAGTGATAACTTTGCATTCTTGTGTAAAGAAATTAGTGGAAACAGTATTTAAAGACTAATATAAGAGATGGACAGATTTATATCAGTCTTCCTTGACTGGGACAGAGACGGACAGAAGTTTGTCCGAGCCAGGAGGACTGCTAAGCTGTGGTACCATCAATATGTTTGCAGAAACGGATAAAACACAATTTTGAGACAATAAACCACGAGTAGTTTATTGGGTTGTGTAAGAGAAAATCCACCTAAGTGACGACTGGGTAATGGCTCACCTACTCGAGAGAGGGAAGTACGGGTGCATGTTTCGACAGATTCACGTTCAGCGATTCGTAACTGGGAAAGAATTTAATCTTGCTCCCTTTGTTCTGTGTGAACAACTGGCCCGTCGTAGGGACGGGATAGAGAGGTTCGATCACGAAGTCACCAAGACACACCAGTGTGCACGCAAAATATTGATGAATTAACAGAGTACTGTCCTCCTCCAAATTCTGAAACAGAGAAATAGATTTTGTACACATGCGTGAGTTGTCTTTGAGGGTTGTTGTGCTAAATGATACCTACTTTAGTTTAAGGCAAATGTCAGATAAATTGTTTACTAATAAGAAATTATTGTGTCGCATTTTTGGACATAGTCCAACTTGTTCTTCTTGTGATCCTGATAAAAACTCAGCCATTGTTGTCATAACCTATTGATATAACATTGTACAATGGGGAACAGAAACGGTAAGTTAGGGAAAGAAAAGAAAAAAGCAAGTAAGCCTGAGGCTACATGTGCTATAATAAGAATTGGGTGTTCCTGTGACAGCCCAAACATCCAGTTTATGAAAACCTCGTATGGTGAGGATTGTTTGGCATAGTTTGACATATGGGTAAAGGACCTAGGATTCCCTGAGAAGGGCAGTTTTAGTCCCAGACAGATAGAACAGTTAGAAGAAAAGTTGAAACGGAAGGAAAAAGAAGAGTCTGCAGATAATGTTCAGTTCTTAGGGGACTGGAGGGCGTTTTCTGCATGGAAAAAAGAAACACTTAAGAGAGCATACAAAAGAGAGAAACGACAGGCAGGGCTCTCATCCTCTTCTCAGTGTTTGAAATTTCAGATGGACCCTGACCTGGAGTCTGTCCCACCACCCCGACACACACTGCCTCCTCAGCAAGGCGGAGCATCACTCCCACAAGTGCTTCACCCACAGAAAGGGGGAGAAGTCGAGACAAAGAAAAAAAAAAACTGAGCCTCTGGAATCTCTCCCAGCCTACCAGCTGCCTCCAGCATCAGTGCCTCCCCTCGCTTCTCCATCACACACGAAATCTGGTCTTACATATGGCAACGGAAGAGACACCCTCCTGGACCTGGCCACATGCTCACCAGTGGGTCCACAAGGCCATAACCTAAAGTCTGAAGTCCTTCATCTTCCAATGGTGGAAGTGGCTGGAGCTGACGGCGTGCTTCTAGTCCACAGACCCTGGACGACAGCTGACATGAAGGAAAGCATGGCTTCGCTTCCCAACGTGAGACAGGTAGGAGGAAAGAGATTTGGTAATGAGCTGTTGATATTTTGCAGAGAATTCCGACCGACCACCCATGAACTTCACCGGCTGCTCATGACCAAGATTGGAGCAAGGTTTCCAGAGAGCAGCCAGAAGCTGACCAGCGGATGGCAATAATGAGTATAGAAATACCCTCACTGCTCTCTGTGCTTGTCTGGACAGTGCTTTGCCCTTGAACATAGACATGACTAAGATCAGTATGTGTAAGTAAGAAGATGAAGTGGTATCAGCATTTCTCACTCGTCTCACTGCTGTGCGTGAGAAACACAGTGGCCTGACCAGACCCGTGACCCTGGCTGGAGTGGAAGGCACTCCTGAGGTCTGGGAAGCGCACCTGCGGAACAGTTTCATGAACGGTATGAATCCAGCAGTGGCCAAGTCAGTAAAGCAGCTCTGTCTCCTGTGGGAAACCGCCAGCCTCACCAAGATCAAGCAGTATGCTGTGCATGCAGAAAGGCTGCTGAAAGAGAAGACAAAGTCAACAAAAACCGACCAAGGCCTACACGCCGCTGCTCTCACTCTTCTCCAGACTGCTCAGCCTGGAGCTAGAGGAAGAGGTCGAGTAGGGGCCGAGGCAGGATGACCTGGGGTGACCCATCCTGGATAAAAGGTGCAACCTGCTACAACTGCAATCAGAAGGGACACATTACTCGAGATTGTCTCCACAGTAGCAAACAGAGGCCCTGTGAGGAGTACAGCAAAGCAGACTGACGGGCGGACTCCGGGAACGGGCCCCACACAGAGAACAGGGGAGGTAACACACACACACACCTGATGATAGACAGGAACATTCACATAACGTTAAACACATTAGTAGCAGCACCTGCATGCAACAGCAAGACTACACAGAAACGCCCGATACACCAGTCCAGATAGATACACCTGAAGTTGCATTAAGTTTGTTAAAATACACAACTACTCCCTTCTCTAAACTCCCCTGTATGCCCCTCACTGTATGTGGGCATGTGTTAACCTTTTTAGTAGATTCTGGAGCAGGACACTCAGTCAAACAACATGGGGTACTTCCAGTAGACCCACCGCTCAGCTCAAATTAAATTCAGATGATGGGCATCTCAGGACGACCTGTAACCAAAACTTTCTCAGTCAACCTCCCGTGTAAAAGCGAGGGAGGAATAGTTACGTCCCACTCATTCCTCATCTCACATACATGTCCAGTAAATTTGTTAGCATGCGATTTAATGTGCAAATTAGGAGTAAATCTCACGTCCACTTCAGATGGACTAACTATTGAAGTAAGTGAAATCTGCGGTGTGCAGTATGGTCTTGGAAGCCCCCTGTATGTGTATGTTTGGTGGCTCTGCTCAGATCCACTCGCACAAACTCCCAAACACCTTGTACAGCTCGCACACTTGAACACTTCATCAGTTGACACAGATTATATGAAAGAGGAAGATTTGCATTGCACAGCACATGTTCACCAAGGGCAAGATGTCGAGTTTGAAAAGACTTGGTTTGCAGACCCCCACGCATGTGAAAGATTGACCCTCAAAACTACACATTGGTCTAAACATTATTGCGCTGTGCAGGTCCATTTTACTCGTTGTCCGAACAACTGCATCAATGTTCATCGCAGTGTCCTCAAACATGTTATATGCGGCCTTGTGTCAGAGGACTCTGAGGTCGGCTGCTGCCAGCATGATTTCTTTGACATCGTTAATTCTATACCCCATGTCTCATTAGCAAAGCCACGAGCCACCCATTGGAAAGACGTGGGGAAATGGGTCAAGAAGTGCACAGTCAATGGCAATGAATGGTCCCAAACAGAGGATCCTAGTGTGTTGTTTTGCCAAAAGCTTGGGGTCTACAAACAAAGTCATGCTATGTGTGTGCATGTTAAGTGCAGCGTAATATTAGCCACTGATGACCAGGGTCCTGGGTACCCGGCCATAGTGGCCTGTTTGTTTCTGTTTCCACAGGCATAACTCCAGCAGAGGTGCACCCCAAATTGGCAGGAGTTCCAAATTCCGTTTGGGCGAAGGGTAAACATGATGTAGGCCTAATAAAGAATGCTGAACCAGTGGTGATCACCCCCAAATCAGATTTCAGGCCTAAACAGACCCAGTACCCACTCAAACCAGAAGCAATCGCAGGTATAAGACCAGTCTTTGATTCGTTGCTGAAGGCAGGTGTAATTGTCCCTTGCCAGGACTTTCCAGTGCTCACTCCTATTTTTCCAGTTAAGAAGGCAAGAAAACCATCCCAGCCCAATGAGTGGAGGTTTGTCCAAGATCTGCAAGCAGTCAATGCTGCGGTTGTTCCGCGTGCGCCTGATGTCCCTAACCCATACACCATTTTGGGCCAGGTGCCCGCTGACGGTAAGTGGTTTTCAGTGGTGGATCTAGCAAATGCGTTCTTTTCTTTCTTTTATTCATTTATTTATTTATTTTCATGAATTTAAGCACAGACATTAAACATATCAGCTAACCCCTCCAACCACCCACCCACCCCATCTCACCTCCTCTCGCCACCCTCTCCTATCCCTCCCATGTCCTATAGATAGACTATAAGAAAAAGATGAGGCAGCCTGCACAGACAAGCAGGGTAAAAAAGTAAATAAATATATAAAGAAAAACAATGGGAAAGGAGGAAAAAAAAGGGGGGGGGGTGTCACTGATCATCAGATTGTTGACTGAGGTTATATGGTTCATATGAGAGAAGGGGGTCCCAGGTTTTATAGAATTTTTTCAAGGATCCTCTGAGAGTATGTTTAATTTTTTTCTAGGTGTAAGAATGACATAAGCGCTTCGAACCAGGAGTGCATGCCAGGAGGTTTAGGGCTCTTCCAATGTAATAGTATTTGGCAGTTGGCTATGAGTGCGGCAAATGCAATAACATCAGCTTGGTAACTGGTAAATTTTCCCACTACTGGAGACACACCAAAATGCGTTCTTTTCTATTCCTCTACATAAAAATAGCCAGTACTGGTTTGCCTTTATATATGATGGTCGTCCATACACTTTCACTTGTTTGTGCCAGGGTTACTGCGAGTCCCCAACCATATACAACCAGTGCCTCAGAGACAACTTCGCTTCGTTAACTTTGTCACCAAGATCAGCTTTGCTGGAGTATGTTGACGATTTAATGATTTGTGCCCCAACTAAAGCTCAGTGTGAAGATGACACTGTAACGCTACTCCAACACCTTGCTAAGGAGGGTCAAAAGGCTAGCCTCGCAAAATTACAGTTTGCAAAACAGAAGGTGCATTTCTTAGGGCATGACATCACAGGGGAGGGGAAAACGCTGTCTGCAGACAGAGTCTCAGCTATTCAGAAAATTCCCAAGACGATCACTGTGAAACAAGTTTTATCATGTTTGGGTATGTGTTCCTATTGCAGAGCATTCATTCTGAATTATTCCATCCTGGAAAGCCCAGTGAGAGAGCTCGTGCACGGTTCGTCCCTCACCGCTTCGTCACCTGTCGTATGGACACCAGAGGCTGAAGAAGCATTCCTGGCCCTAAAAGGCACCCTGCAGACCACACCCACGCTGGGACTGCCTGACCCCAATTAACCATTTGTTCAAACTGTAGATGAAAAGAAGGGTTTTATGACCTCTGTTCTTTTGCAGAAGCACAGGGATAGATTGAGACCTGTAGCCTACTTCTCCAGCAGGCTGGATCCAGTGGCAGCTGGACTTCCTGTTTGCCTGCGTGCAGTTGCTGCAGCTGAAAAGGCGGTAACTGCCTCCAGAAATATTGTGGGGTATTCTAACCTCACCCTTTTGGTCCCACATGCTGTCTCCCTGTTTCTGTTGGAGAAAAAGACGTCACATTTGTCAGCACAGACATGGTTGAAGTATAACACTGTCATACTTGATATGCCTAACATCATTGTGAAACGTTGTACTGTTCTGAATCCTGCCTCTCTTCTCCCTACAGAGGACGATGGAGAGCCACATGACTGTGTTGCTCTCACTAACAATTTTTGTTCCCCCAGGGCAGACTTAAAGAGTGACCCTTTAGGAAATCCAGACATGGTCCTCTATATGTGGATGGTTCAGCCTCCAGAGACTCAGAGACAGGAAAGAACAAAGTAGGTTTTGCCATAGTCTCAGATCACGAGGTGCATGGAACAGTGCGAGTATCACATCAATCATGCACGCACCCTCAGTAGAGAAGAGTATTTCAGTATTTAGTCAGTAAACTGGTTTCAGAAGTCCCGAGTTTCTCCAAGCCCCGGTGAGGTGGGACGAGGGCTGATAGGTCATGCCCGCCCTCTGAGCACCAATACACGTCAAAAAGGGCAAGGATTAACTCGGTAACATCACTGAGGCACTGAACAAGATGTGCAAGGTTGCTGAACAATTACAAGCAGATGAACATGGAGGAGTCGAAGACAGTTGATGGCATTGGTTTAGTGGATGGAAGGCTCTGATTCCATCCACCATACCGGTCCTGGTTTAGTGATTGTGATGCTATGTTTGCTCCCTGTTTTCTGTCAATGTTGTATGTCTGTGTTTCAGAGGCAGCTGACAAATATTGGTTACCAGATGGTGAAAATAGACCCAGACGACTTGCCTGACTGGCCTCCAAACCCACACGAAGACTATAACCCACCGTTTGACGACATCAGCACAGTTGATATGAAATTAGCCCTAACTTAAAACACTTTCATTTGTGGTTGTTTCCTGTTCTATTGTTTCCTTATCTATGTATATAGCTTGCTAGCATTAACTTAAGACGTCTATGTCTTACAAAAACAGCCTTAGCATTATCCCTGTACACTCAATGACGTGTTAAGTCGAATCTCTCTGGGAACTCTTTCCACTGAAATTGTGTACATTTCTTTCTTTAGCAATTATTATCCTGTAGGATAAAAAGGGGGGAAATGTGAGGGATATGTAGTGGATGAACATTCCTATTCTCTGTGTTTCTGTGTGTTGAGCTCAAGTGGCCTAGTGTACTGAAAAAGTTGTTTTTCCCATGTTGTAATCGCCTTTCTGTGGCCTTGGTGGTGATAAGCAGGGTGCCTGAGTTCTCCCTAACTACGCATCTGCCTGCACATATCAGAGCATTCCAGGTGCATGCTTTAGCAAAGCTTCATAGAAAATCTTGAGCCAATCATGTACAGATGCGAGCAGTAAGCAAATATCTTCAGAGTATAATAGATAACATTCCTAAGACACAACTCAGCGTGTGCACTCTTGACATCACTTGAGGTGGTGTCTTTTTCTTCTCTTTCTTCTTCTTCCCTCTCCTATTTATTTATATATATATTTATATATATAAAATCTCCTTCTCACCCCCGGTGGGGGGGTGGGGGGGGTGGGTGGTATCCATGTCATCCTCAAGCTCGGGTCCTCTACCAGAGGCCTGGGAGTTTGAGGGTTCTGCGCAGTATCTTCGATGTTCCTAGGACTGCGCTCTTCTGGACTGAGGCTTCAGATGTTGTTCCTGGGATTTGCTGGAGCCACTCTCCCAGTTTGGGGGTTACTGCCCCAAGTGCCCCCACTACCACGGGGACCACGCAACCCTTGACCTTCCACATCCGTTCCAGCTGCTCTTTCAACCCTTGATACTTCTCAAGTTTCTCATGTTCCTTCTTCCTGATGTTGGCGTCAGCTGGGATCACCACATCTATCACCACCACCCTCTTCTGTTCTTTGTCCACCACCACTATGTCCGGTTGGTTAGCCAGGATCTGTTTGTCAGTCTGGAAGCTGAAGTCCCACAGAATCTTGGCCCTGTTGTTCTCAGCCACCTTCTGTGGTATGGCCCATTGGGACTTGGGTACTTCTATTCCATACTGGTTGCAGATGTTCCTATATACTATCCCAGCCACTTGGTTGTGCCTCTCCATGTAAGCTGATCCAGCTAGCATCTTACACCCTGCTACTATGTGCTGGACTGTTTCAGGGGCTTCTTTGCACAGTCTGCATCTTGGGTCTGATCTACTCTGGTAGATCCTGGCCTCTATGGCTCTTGTGCTTATGGCCTGTTCTTGTGCTGCCATGATTAGTGCCTCTGTGCTGTCTGTCAGTCCTGCATCATCCAGCCACTGGTAGGATTTCTTGATATCAGCCACTTCCTCTATCTGACGGTGGTACATGCCATGTAGGGGTTTGTCTCTCCAGGTTGTCTGTTCCTCCTCTTCCTCCTCTGCACTCTCATCAGGGTTCTGCTGCCTGAGACATTCACTTAGCAGTTCATCCTTTGGGGCCATCTTTCTGATGTATTCTCGGATTTTCGATGTTTCATCCTGGACCGTGGTCTTGACGCTCACTAGCCCTCGGCCTCCCTCTTTCCGCTTAGTGTATAGTCTCAGGGTGCTGGACTTGGGGTGGAACCCTCCATGCATGGTGAGGAGCTTTCTAGTCTTGATATCTGTGGCTTCTATCTCCTCCTTTGGCCAGTTTATGATACCAGTGGGGTATCTGATGACTGGTAGTGCGTACATGTTGATGGCTCGGACCTTGTTCTTACCATTCAGCTGACTTTTCAGGACCTGCCTTACTCTCTGGAGGTATTTGGCTGTGGTTGACTTCCTTGTGGCCTCTTCATGGTTTCCTGTGGGATGCCAAGGTACATGTAGCTGTCTTGGATATCACCTATGTTGCCCTCTGGTAGGTCAATCCCCTCAGTCCGGATCATCTTGCCTCTCTTTGAGACCATCCGGCCACACTTGTCCAATCCGAATGACATCCCTATGTCATCGCTGTAGATCCGGGTGGTGTGGATCAGCGAGTCTATTTCTCGCTCGTTCCTGGCATACAGCTTGATGTCATCCATGTAGAGCAGGTGGCTGATTGTTGCCCCACTATGGAATCGGTACCTGTAGCCGCTCTTCGTGATGATCCGACTGGGGGGGTTCAGGCCTATGCAGAACAGCAGTGGTGATAGCGCATCTCCTTGGTATATGCCACACTTGACGTTGACTTGGGCAATGGGTTTTGAGTTGGCCTCTAGGGTTGTCTTCCACATTTCCATTGAGTTCTGGATGAAGGTCCTTAGGTTCCTGTTGATCTTATACAGTTCCAGACATTCCAGTATCCATGTGTGTGGCATTGAGTCGTAGGCTTTCTTGTAGTCAATCCAGGCAGTGCACAGGTTGGTCTGTCTCTTCTTACAGTCTCGGGCAACTGTTCTATCAACCAGTAGCTGGTGCTTGGCTCCTCTGGTGTTACTGCCAATTCCTTTCTGTGCCTCGCTCATGTATTGAGCCACATGCTTACTCATTTTTGCTGCAATGATGCCTGACAGGGCCTTCCATGTTGTGCAGAGACAGGTAATTGGCCGGTAGTTGGATGTGATGGGTCCCTTCTGGGGGTCCTTCATGATTAGGACCCCAGAATTAGGATACGGATGTCCTGCCTTGGGTTAGCCATTCTGGGTGGGTCCCATCCCTCAGCAGCTGGTTCATCTGTGCTGCTAGGCATTCATGGAGTGCAGTTAGCTTCTTCAGCCAGTACGTATGGATCATATCGGGGCCTGGTGCTGTCCAGTTCTTCATCTTTGACACTCTTTCTTGGACATCTGCCATTGAGATGGTTACTGGTTCTTGTTCTGGGAGGTTGCTGTGGTCAGCTCTTAGGTCCACTAACCATTGGACATCGGTGTTGTGTGATGCCTTTCTTTCCCATATGTCTTTCCAGTATTTTTCCACCTCAGCTCTTGGTGTATCTCTTCAACCGGGTGGCCAAAGCTGTTAGTCGCTGTTTGGCAGTTTCGAGTGCCTCTGGTATGGAGAGTGAGTTGTACTTCCTGGGTGCCCCTTTATTCACCATGTTCCCTTTCTGTAGTTCAGCTAGCTGGCTAACTTCTCTCCGTGCTGCCTTTATCTTGGCCTCTAATCGTCTCTTCCATGGTGGATACTGTTTGTTATGTCCCGAGCCCACCTTGTGTCCAAGCATCTCCATGATTACTGTTGCTGTACTGTGTATCAGCTTGTTGGTTTCAGTGATGGTTCTTGTGGAGATTGTCTTCAGAGCAGCATTCACATCTACTAGTAGATCTTCTGAAGGTACTTGGCAACTCAGCTTCAGTATTCGTCGGGGGCTCCAGGTTTCCAGTTGGGTCACGATCTTACTTCTGTTGGGGCTTGGTACCCAATCTCTGGTTGTGGGGATGATGACATCTCCCCGCTGACCTGTCTTCCTGGCTCCCCCTTGCCGTAGCATTGTTGTTGTATTTCATTAATCTCTAGTTGTGATAGTAGATTTCGATTACGGATGTTGGAACACTGGGCTAATAGCTGTTTCTTTGTTAGCCTTGATTGTGGGTTTCGAAGTATCCAATAGTCCCACATTCGCTGCATGTATCCCCTCTCTCTGGGATTGCTTGTATAGTAGCATTCCAGCAAATCCGTATTTTCTGTCCTCGTCCATCGATGTCTTGTTCCAGTAGCCCATTTCTCATCAGTTTGCCCTGGTTCCCTAGCAACTGACGCAGACCTTGTTGACCCGGGCGACGTCTGAGCCGGTATGACTCTATCAGTTATGTCTTCACTCATTCCTGAGGTAGGCTGATATATCATGAGGGGTTTTGCCTAAGGACCATTACTGGATGATGTTTTGCCCTGACCGGGATTCGAACTACGATCTACCCGTCGTAGTCAGTGAGCGTTACCACTGTACTATCCAGCTAATATTTTATATATATATATATATATATATATATATATATATATATATATATGGTTTATATGATCTACTATAATAAACAACCAAAAAGACAACTGCTAGGCATTCTGAAGTGTTTATTAGAAGTTTCCATTACAGGGGACATGCCCCCGGACCCCGCTAGTTTCGCTTCACGCCTTCGGCACTCACTTTCGCGCCATTGGCACTCAATTATCTGTGTATTATCATGCCAGAATTTAGGGCTTTAATTTTTTTCTGGGGAAAACACTGGAACTAATAATATTATACATTAGTTAGAAATGTATAGCCACACCTTTAGAGGAGATTAGAGTTGCTTTTTAATTCTTTCAGAGAGGAAAGGCCTAATGATGGGTGGCATTCCTCTGGAACTATATTTAATGTTAGACTGGTTAGGTCACATTGCGAGATGTAGTGAGACCTCTGATACAAAACTCATTTGTCTCTGCTGTTGATGATTTTTTTTTATTTTCATCAGGATGAGAATGCATTGTTGATATCCCTCCCATAAAAAATATCAGTATGTGTTGGAGGTTGGAGTAGAGCAGCTGCCATCCCATGTCACTGCTGTGTAGTGATGTTAAATAGGCAATAAAAATTGGATTCAATTCTACTAGAACATGGAACAAGACAGGGCTACCAGTTCCTGCCAATTTTGTTCACACAGTGTAAGAGGCTTCTCGCCCAGGTCATTTGGTAGCTTCATAAAGCCTTTAACAACATGGTACTGCATAATGTTTTATATGCAAGTGATGTGCTTTTATACAGTGCCTTGGAAAAGTATTCAGACCCCTTTAAAATAATCAGATTTGTCAAATAACACAAATTATTCCAAAAGATACATATGCAACTTGGAAAGCAACTTTCGGTCAGCCTCAAAGAGATTCTGGCAAACCATCCAGCGGCTCAGGAAGGGGAAGCAGTGCTCTGTCCTGACTGTTTACAGTGGGGATGGAGTGCTGTTGATCTCAACTGGGGACATCGTCCGGCGGTGGAAGAAATACTTCGAGGAGCTCCTCAATCCTACTCAGATGAAGATGTCATCTGAGGAGGACAGAGTTTGAGGGTACTTGGGAGGACTTGCCCATCACAGGGACTGAGGTTGCCAAGGTGGTTAAAAAGCTCTTCGGTGGCCAGGCTCTGGGGGTGGATGAGGTTCATCCTGAGTTCCTAAAGGTGCTGGATGTTGTTGGGCTGTCTTGGCTGACACGCCTCTTCAACATTGCGTGGAGGTCAGGGACAGTGTCTCTGGGTTGGCAGACTGGGGTGGTGGTCCCCCTTTTTAAAAAGGGGGACCAGAGAGTGTGTTCCAACTATAGGGGGATCATACTTCTCAGGCTCCCCAGGAAAGCCTATGCTGGGGTGCTGGAGAGGAGAATCCGATTAGTAGTTGAACCTCGGGTTCAGGAGGAACAATTCAGTTTTCGTCCTGGTTGTGGAACACTGGACCAGCTCTTTACCCTTGCAAGGGTACTGGAGGGTGCATGGGAGTTTTCCCAATCCATCTACATGTGTTTTGTGGACCTGGAAAAAGTTTATGACTGTGTCCCTCAGGGTGCCCTGTGGGGGATGGTTTGGGGCTTACTGCTGCAGGCCATTCGGACCCTGTATGACCAGAGCAGGAGCTTGGTTCGCATTGCTGGCAGTAAGTTGGACTTGTTCCCCGTGCATGTGGGACTCTGCCAGGGCTGCCCTTTGTCACTGGTTCTGTTCATAACTTTTATGGACAGAATTTCTAAGCACAGCCAAGGAGCGGAGGGTGTCCAGTTTGGCTTCAGAAGCACCCTAGGGGTGTTACAACCTCCAAAGGGAAAATGATGATGATGAATCTGTGATCTACAGCATGCGCTGGGATGGTTTGCAGCCAGTGAAGCGGCTGGGATGAGGATCAGCATCTCCAAGCCCATGGCCATGGCGCTCAACCAGAGATGGGTGGAGTGCCTACTTCGGGTCGGGGGGAGTTGCTACCTCAAGTGGAGGAGTTTAAGTACTTCAGGGTCTTGTTCACCAGCGAGGGTAGGGGCAAGCAGGACTTGGACAGATGGATCAGGGCAGTGTCAGCAGTGATGTGGACGTTAAACTGGTCTTTTATAGTAAAGAGAGAACTGAGCCAAAAGGCAAAGCTCTCAATTTACTGGGTCCATCTACGTTCCCACCCTCAACTATGGTCACGAGCTGTGGGTAGTCACCAAAAGAATGAGATTGCAGATACAAGTGGCTGAAATGAGTTTTCTTTGCAGGGTGGCTGGGCTCTCCCTTAGAGACAGGGTGAGAAGCTTGGTCATTCGGGAGAGACTCAGAGTAGAACCGCTGCTCCTCCACATCTAAAGGAATCAGTTGAGGTGGTTCGGGCACCTTGTTAGGATGCCCCCTGGACATGATATAACTGGCTACGTACAACCACACTTTAGTCCTGGGGAGGACTTTAAACTACAACTGGTGATGAGTCTCAGATCAAAGAGGACTTGAATATTGGGGAAAGTGGAGTTACTCCTTAATCACCATTGCTCCCAGGTCTGCTCTGACCTGGAGTGGTAGCACCTGCTTGGGTTCCATTTATGGGTTAAATAGTACATCACCAATAAGACACTGGCAGCAGGGCACTTTTCAGTGCAGTGTGGCAGATGAACCCAACAAGGTCAATGACACACCACCAGATGGCAGGAGGAAGAGCCACTCAAATGGCCAACAGATGGCATCACTTGACAAGTCAGTTATCACTGCGGGGCAACTCCCATACTAGTCAGGTCTGTGGTACTTTTTGTGCACTGCTTGGCATCAGGTTTGGAGGTCCAGAGAGACAACACGATGGGGGCATGACATCATTTTACTCACCTTACTGTGCAAGGCGCTTTGTTAGGAGAGAAAAATAAGAAAGCCCTGTGGCGATGGAGTAAATGCAATGGCAGCAAGTCTGAGAAGCTGGGGCATCATGGCTCAGTTGGGTAAGGCGCCATACCATCAATCTGGGGACCTGGGTTTGATTCCGACCTGAGGTCATTTCCCGATCCTTCCCCATCTCTCTCTCCTGCTCATTTCCTGTCTCTACACTGTCCTATCCAATAAAGGTGAAAAAAAGCCCAAAAAATATCTAAAAAAAAAAAAGTCTGGGAAGTTGCTAGCAGGAACTTTACACACGGGCGACTTGCATTTGATGGTTGCAGCCTAGCTGAAACTCTGAGTAACAGTGGACTGAGGCAATATTATGGGTGTCCAGGCAGCCCTATTTAGGGAGAGCACTGCCTGTCCTGGAAAGTGAAGCCCCAAGAAAAGGTAGGATAAAGAAAGTACAAAAATTAATGCAGATAGAAATATGTCAAATTATTATGGCATGTTATAAAAAAATTAAGAAAAAAAATCAGAGTCCTCGTCTCCAATTTACAAGTCTGAATGCAGTTAATGTCCAAGTCCGAGTCATCAGTGCTGAAGTCCAAGTCAAGTCACAAGTCCTTAAAATTAGGGCACAAGTCGGACTCGAGTCCAAGTCCTGGACTCAAGTACTACAAGCCTGGTGTACCCACAGGAATGATCACTACCTAAAACTGATCAATGTGTATGCACCTACCATGACTTATCCTGATGAAGAAAAAGAAGCCTTCTATCACAAATTAGCTGATGTGGTAGACAGGGTACCTCAAGTAGAGAAGCTTCTGCTCTTGGGAGATTTCAGTGAAAGGGTAGGAAATTATCATGTAATATATGAATGTGGAAACCACCATGGCATATTTCTGCTTTCAACTGCAGGCAAGATTTTGGCCAAGATAGTTCTAAACCAAATTAAAAAGATTTCAGAAGAAGTACTTCCAGAAAGTCAGTGTGGTTTCAGGGCTGGCAGATCTATATCAATATGATCTTTACCCTGAGAAAACTCTTAAGAGAAAGCCATCAAGCAACGTTAACCTCTGTATGTGGTCTTTGTAGACTTCTCAAAGGCCTTTGACACTGTTGGCTGAGAGACACTTTGGGAGGTACTAGAAGTGTATGGATGCCTGGAAAGACTGATATGGCTCATTAAGCTCTTCCATGAGAACATGTCTGGGAAGGTTTCGATCAGAGTTCATTAGTAAAACTTTACTGTCAATCATAGTATCAACCAGGGATGAGTCCTTGCCCCGACATTGTTTATACAATACTACATTGTTTATACTTACAGCAGTCCTAGACACTATGCGCACTAACCTAGATAAAGGAGTCTACATCATAACTCGATCGGAAGGCAAACTCTTCAATCTTGCTAGACTCAAGTCCTCAACCAAATCTTGGCAAATTTGCATGTGAAAACTACTGTATGCAGATGACTCTGCATTTGTAGCAACAGATTTGGATGACATGCAGGAAATCGTTGACCACTTTGCCACAACTGCAACCCTCTTTGGATTGAAAATCAATACCACGAAAACAACTCCTGTATCAACCCTCACCTGAGCCACAGGCAATGTGAAACAATGTTTTGGTCAATGGAACGCCTCTTAGGAGGTGTTGTAGGAGGCAGTGTAGTTACCAACACAAACTCCTCAGACTTGGAGGTAGACCGCTGGATTCAAGTTGCCAGCAAAGCCTTTGGTGCATTACAGAAGCAACTATGGTCTTGCCATGACATCAAGAGAACCACTAAGCCAGGGGTGCCCACACTTTTCTGAATGGTGATCTACCTTTTAAGTGACTGACTCAGAATGATCTACTAACTACGCACATTACGTGTCTTTTTTAAATTTACAATACCAAAATTAACACAGTGTCATACGGGCTATTTCACTAAGGTTTCACATTTAAATCACAAGCTGAATTCATTTATGATTGAGTTTTATTTCCATACCAACCCTGGAAATAACAACAGTAACATCCACAATAGAGGCTACTAATCAGCATGTGATTTCATACACAGTGACATCACATTGCTCATACAATTTAGTAGCCTACATTTATGATAAAAAAAATCCACACATTGAAATGTAACTTTTTTTAACACTACGATTTTCTTTTAACATACATACATAGATAGAGGCATTTGGCCCACAGTACACACTCTCATACTAGAACTCACTGTTCAAACTGAAACTTTCAGACAATGAATTAACTTTATGTGTACATTGCATGTAGCCTTTTTTTTTTGCATGTGGCAGGTTCACATTACATTGCCCATAAAATTCAGGCCTACATTTATGATCAAAGTCCACACATTGAAAATGAACTTTTTTAAAACTAGGACTTTTTTTTAACATGCATAGAGTGGCAATTGGCCTACATTACACACCCTCTCACACTACAATTCACTGTTGAAACATTGAAACTTTCAGACAATTAACTTTATGCATGTAGTCTTTTTTTTGTGCATACACAGGGGCATGTTCACATCAGTGGTCAGTAGGCTACCTTATTCAGATGATGACTTGCATTGGATGGAGTCAACAAGGGATGCATAGTCCGGGATATAGCTACTGATAGCCAGTCTCAGACACGCCTCCAAATGATCGTCGGTCAGGGTGGAGCGGTATTTGGATTTTATAATTTTCATATGTGAAAAGGCTGACTCGCACAAGTAAGTAGACCCAAACATTGCAGTCAGAGATGTTGCACATTTTCTCATGTTGGGATACTTTTCTTCTGTGAGCAAACTCCAGAACTGTTCATTGGCCCTGGACTTCAGGTTAATGTCTGCTTGCAGTGTCAAGATCTCATCCTCAACTTCAGCAGAACTGAGCTGAAACATTGTTGAGATTTTGGAAGCGAGGACATCGACCTCAGCATCCTCCCGAAAAGGGAAGCACATGAACATGGCAACTGGCTCGAGTAGAGCGAAGTCTTGAAATCTCCTGTCAAAGTCTGACAGGACGGTGTCAATCTGTTCTGCATAACATGCACTGTCAAACTCCGTTGAGTCCTTTCCTTGATTATTCAGCTCAGATGCAAGGTTGCTAAAGTTTCCCAGATCATTGCGTTGGATCTTTGAAGAAAGCAGTTTAAGTTTTCCTTTGAAGGCATTCACTGTGCTTATCATATTGATCACGAGTTTCTCTTTGCCCTGTAATTCCACGTTTAGCTCATTGAGCATGTTTGACAGATCCGTTAAAAACGCCAAATCAAGCAACCAACGATCATCATTAAGTTGCTCGTATTCTGCATGTTTTTTCTCCTGAAGGAACTGCTTTATCTCGGGAAGGAGATCGCGAAATCGTTGCAGGAATTTCCCCCTACTCAACCACCTTACGTCTGTGTGAAGCAGTAGTCCTGTGTGGTCGCTGTCAGCCTCCTCAAGCTGCAAGCGGAAGAGTCGTCTTTGGAGAGATTTTGCACGGATAGAACAGGCCACTTTTGTTGCTACGTCCATGATCTCTTTCATGTTCAACATTTTCGCACACAACGCTTGTTGGTGTATGATACAATGGTAACTTAGAAAGTCAGGAAACGCTTCATCCTCTCGGCATTTGGCAACAAATCCATTACGCCTGCCTGTCATGGCTGGCGCCCCGTCCGTGGTGATAGACACCAACTTGCACACTGGAATCTTAGTCTTGTCGATAAAGTTTTTGAATATCTGAAAAATGTCCTCCCCCCGTGTGTGTGCGTTCATATGCAGAACTGCTAAAAGTTCCTCTTTTGCAGTCATATCATGAACCATCCGAATAAAAATGCACAACTGGGCTTTGTCTGTGATGTCGGTAGATTCGTCCATCTGTAACGAGAAGCACTCGCAACAGTCAATGTCCTTAGCAAGCTGCTGTACTAAGTTGTCGCCCATCATTTCGCATCGCCTGGTCCTGTCAATTGAACAGCTTTGACTGCAGACATTATTTCCGTTTTGTTTTTAAAGTCTTTAAACAACGCATCTGATGCCTCGATGAAGGCTTCCTTCACCATAACTCCATCCTGGAAACACTTTTTGTGCCTAATGATCGTGCGACTCACCCGGAACGATGCCTCTGTGGCGGCCTTGGCTTTCGACGTTGGCCGAGTGAAAAGAGACTGCTGTCCAAGAAGCTGAGACTTCAACTCCCTCACCTTTCTCTTTCTCAATTCAGTGCTTGGAGGAAAGTCAGTATCAAAGGTTCGATGAACCATTCGAAAATGTCTCTCTACGTTCCCTTTCTTTGGAAGTGCAATGCTGGATTGACAGATCAGACAGACACACTTCGAGTGTGACATCGTGAACAAGAAGTCCTCTTCCCATTCTTGATGGAAATGGTAAGTCTTCGATTTTTTTATTTGTTTACCTCCCTCATTCATTTCCGAATCATTTTTTGTAGGCTACTACACAGCGAATCGAGCTACAGCGAAAACGAAAATGCAGTGGTAAAAGGAAAGCAAGCAACAACTGGCGCTTGTCTGTAGTAGGCTATGAGATATGTTATGGTTGTTATGGTAATGGTGTAACAAACTTTGTAGCAGCCAGCAGACTGGCCTGTCTACACGTCAATCAGCGGGCACGTTATAATATCATTATGTGATAGGATGAATTGCTTTTCTGAAAACGCGCGGTTTTTTTTTCCGTTTTTTTTCTTGCGGAGTTCTGTGAGCTACTCTCATTGGCCCTGCGATCGACCAGTCGATCGCGATCGACGTATTGGGCACCCCTGCACTAAGCTGAGAGTATACAATGCTGCAGTCTTACCATCTCTTTTCCCCTTAATTTGCAAATTATTCACTGATTATCAAATAATTTTTATTTCATTATTTTAGTTCATTATTTACCAATGGTTTAAAAATTATGCAAAACTTATTTAAAAAACATTCCCATAGCACTTATCAGTCATTTACAAACATATGTAAATGCTTTGTTGATAATTAGTTCATTATTAACTAAAGGTTTATGTTTTACAATCAGGGTACAAAGTTTGTGTCACAGGGGTCCAAAATTCAAATTGATTCAAACTGGTTTTAAAAAAAATTATCAAATCTGCACTTTTGGAAATTAATACACATATGAACATGGGCATGTGTAATAGTTTGTATTATAACAAGATTAAGTGTAGTTTTAAGCAGGGCTGGGAGAAACAAATGAAGTGATTCTCGGAGAGGACATTTTTTTTTTGACAATTCAGAATCCACTACTTCCATAGTGCTTTTAAATATAAGGCTGTAAGCTTTGTGTTAGTTGTCTCTAATATTTGTCACAATATCTTGACCACATTTTAGGATGAAAATAATCATTTTAGATATGTTATTTTATATTGAAAAATTAGTTGTCTCGGAGAGGACATTTTTTTTTTTACACAATTACATACTAATTTGATCAAAATAGTCTGAAAACTTACTGGCATTCAACATTAAAACTTTGTTTCCAATGATATGGAACCAAATATTTGTTTTATGGTATAAAGAATTATTTAAGTGCATCCCTTTTGGAGCTACCTGTGGTCAAAAAAGCACTTTTTCTAAATGACACGAGTAATTTTGCTAAATATGACATATATTGCCATACATTCACCAAAAAATAACGTTATCACCATTTTTTTTTTTTTTTTTGCATGGTAAATAGAGCAATCACAGGGCTACAATAAACAACCAAGTTTATCTAGTCAAGCCTTTTGATATTGAAGATAATAAGTTAAATGTGATTTTTAGGTGTACCTTGATTGTAAAACCCTTATACATGCGTTGCTACCATTCATTATTATAAAGTGTTATCAGCTATCTGCTGGTACCTCATACAGTGAAGGCTCCATCAGGGTGCAGAGCCTTCTCTTACAAAGCCCCACAGTTATGGAATAATCTTCCAAGTAGTGCTTGGAACTCAGACACAGTCTCAGTGTTTAAGTCTAGGCTGAAAACTGAAAATTGAAAGTGTAAAACTGGATGTGAAAAATAATACAGTAAGAGACACAATATTCAAGCATAATTATTTAGGTAAATAGGCTATTTTATTTCATAAGTTAAATATATAAACTCGAGACAAATACTGACATAATTCTCCTCTCTCTCTCTCTCTCTCTCTCTCTCTCTCTCTCTCTCTCTCTCTCACTCACACACACACACACACACACACACACACACACACACACACACACACACACTGTGAACTGATGGAAGTTACATTTGATGAGCTGGGCAGATTTAAAAAAAAACACTTTTTGGCTTTTCTCCAATTTCCTTTTTCTTAAATATTTTTTGACGTTCACTTCTTTGGTGCCTTCTGGGAGGTTTTCTCTGAAGACCTCTTAACCCCTATGATGTAACATTTTTTTTTTTTCTGCTGTAACGCTAGCCTTGGCTGCTTAACCTGAGGTAATTCTCTTTAACCGTTACTCAGTAGTTACTGTTCTATGCTCAAGTTAGTGCTAGTTAGCATTCTATGCTCAAGTTGCCACATTGAATCCAAGTCTTCTTGTTCCACTTGGACACTTTAATGAGAAAATTGTCTCTCTTTAAAGTGTCCGAGTGGAGCAAGCAGACTCACAATTCAATCTGCATTATGGAATGTCACAAATAGTTCTGTTAAAATTGCGTTATTTATTTGTATATGCTACTCTTATTTACCTGCCACTGTTGCTGGTAGGTTAAGCAAATTCACCTGCCACTGGGCAAAATCGCCCGCTTTTGGTGGGTAGTGGGTGCTAATTTCCAACACTGTGTTGGTGAATTGGGATGTATGGCTGCTGATTTATATCCCAGGGTTCCCTCATGTCTGTGTTACCTTCTGGTTCTCCCTTTCAGTTATGCTGTCATAGTTAGTCTTGATGGAGTCCCTACTTGCACTCAGCGCAAAATGTACACTCTTCTTAACCAGTAGGAGACAATGGACATATCTAACAACCTGTGTTTTTCTCTCTGTGTGTCAAGTTACACATGCCACTCCTGAGGTACCAGAGATGCTGACCTCTCCTGCTCTTCTGACCTGCCTGGTACATCCTTATGCCCTACTTCTAGCTGGAGATCTCATCCCTTTGCTCCTGTGTGGATGGCCCCATGTGTACAGCCCCTGATCCATTCTGATGCCCTTCTTCTGGCTGAGGCTCTCATCACTTCACTCCTCTGGAGATGGCTCCATATGGACAATCGAAAGATGCACTTAGAAGATGGCTCTGGACACTTACAGTTTTGCTATGATGGCTGAGGACTACATTTGCCATGATAACTTTAGGACTGCATGCGCATTCTGTGCTACGCACGTCCTGGTTCCTGAGTTGTTTGCAACGAGTCCTTTTTTTTTTTTTCCCTGCGAGTGTTGGTGTTAATTACTAGTCTTTTTTTTTTTTTTTTTTTACATTTTTTTTCTACAAATCATTTTCCAGTATCATCTTCATTTTTATTGTACTATCGCTTTCCTTTTTGGACTTTCCACTTTCGCTTTCCTTTTTCCATTTTTTTTTCCAGAAGAACGCCGAGACCGGAAGCTTTCTTTTTTTTTCTCCTCCTGCGTAAAGACCACAAGCGGAGGCCATCCACATCAGATCTGCTTTAATATCGACAGATCTTCAATTAAGGTACGTGAATCCTTTCATCATGGCACACCTTCAGCCTGTTTAGTGTGTTGAGTGCAGGATGTTTAGTCATTCTTCCTCTGTCACTAGAGATAGCTTTATTTGTGATAAGTGCAGATTAGTTAGCTCTCTGACGGAGAAGATTACAGTGCTAGAAGTGCGTGTCCAGGCTTTAGAGAAGGTCAGCGAGCACGAGAACAGTGTAGTTTCTGTAGAGGAAAGTCTGGATGCCCTAGGTGGAGTTAGTAATCCCCCAACTCCGGCATTAGAGCCCTTACAGCAGGGCGAATGGGTGATGGCTCGGCGGCATAAGCGTAGAGCCAAAGCTACCGCTGAGGCTCGCCCACGGGAGCACCACTCCTCTCCACATCACATGTCGAACAGGTTTGCTCTCCTTAGTGATGCACCCACTGAGAAACCTGAAAGAGCTCTGGTTATAGGGGACTCTATCATACGGCACGTGAAATTAGCTCAGCCTTTAGGGGCACCAGCAGCTTTAGTCAGGTGTATACCGGGAGCCAGGGTGCTGGACATAGCAGGTAATCTTAGGGTCCTAGGCAAGCACAGGTTCTCAAAGATAGTTATCCATGCAGGAGCTAATGATATATGCCTTCATCAATCTGAGGTTACTAAGAGTAACTTTGTAGAGGTGTTTAAATTAGCGAAGGTGATGTCCGATGCTGTAGCATACGCCCCAATCCCAATGTGGTGTGACAATATACCTTACAGCAGGTTATGGTCGCTAAACTGCTGGTTGTCCAGGTGGTGCTTTGAAAACAGTGTGGGCTTCATAGATAATTGGGCTAATTTTGAGTGCACTGCTGGCCTGTTAGGGCGGGACAGTAACCATCCCACTCGGGAAGGTGCTGCTCTCATTTCCTGCAGCATACGTAGGTCATAGTCTCAGAACAGGCCTAGTTAATTTCTGACAATCCAGAGCCAAGGCCAGGGAGCAGACGAACAGGCTAAACCGACTGTCTGCTAGCTGCACAGAGTCGTCACTCAGGGCCCACTACATCGAGACTGTGTCTGTTCCCCGAGCTCAACAAAAAGGTAGAAATTTTCAGAGAGTTTGTTCCAGTAACCTAATCAATATAAAATTAGATCATACTGACTGTACAGCTGCTGCCAGCACCTTTGATCTAAAGGTGGGGCTATTAAATATTAGATCTCTTACATCTAAAGCGCTAATGGTTAATGAACTCATTACTGATCAGGAGTTTAATGTACTGTGTTTAACAGAAACATGGATTAAGCCAAATGAATATATAGCATTAAATGAAGCGAGTCCTCCTGGATACAGGTATATACACCAGCCTTGTCTAACTGGCAGAGGAGGAGGCGTCGCGGTTATTTATAACGATTATCTAGGTGTAACACAAAAACAGAAGACTGTTACAGGAACAGTCAAATTCCTCAACCGATAAAACAAAAGAGCTCAAGAAAAATGACAAAAGCAATCCGTTAGCATGACTAGGCCAGGAACCACGGGTACATCTCGTGAAAGGGGGAGGAGATCCCTCTGAAGCAGCAGGCGAGGGTCAGGATGTAGGGCCCTCCCTGGTGGCGAAGGCAAACACACAAAATGCGCCTCTCACATGCGCTAAAGTCTTCACCACCATCTCTCAGACATGGCTCTCACAAGGCGACCCAATCCCAACCAAGCCCTGCAACATAAACTTAGTCAGCTTAACACAAAACAAAACCCCACAGTCGTTGGATCCCACAAAATGTGTACAAAACCGTTGCGACGAGATTAGTGCGAACACCGATCAACCGAGCGCCACGTGAGATCAAATTTCCAATGAACTTCAGTTCATGTCTTTGAACACCGAGTCCGATGTCGAAACACCTGACATCGCAACTCCCCCTAGTGGCAAAAATCTCCCTCTATCCATCGACTCGGACACAGACACCCATTTCACTGCTGGTGTAATGGCTGTGCTGTGGAACATGTTAGGCGTCGAGGCGAAATTCCATCTCGCGTACCACCCTCAATTCCCTGGTCAGGTTGAACGAACCATTCAAACCACTGTGAGCATGCTGCAGAAGTATGTCACAAACGATGGTGAAAATTGGGACGTGAAACTTCCCTTGGTGCTAAGGGCCATTCGGTCCACCCCTCATTGCGCCACTGAAGTCACACCCTTTGGGATGATGACTGGGCGAGAGACAGTTCTTCCCCCGCATCTCCTATACAAACCAGAGGCCATGAGCGTCGCGATTGCATACACCGCACATCAACATGTCGCCGACCTACGATGCCACATACACTTTACAGGTGCCCAAAAGAATCTCGATTCGAGCGTAGGACACAAAGCCTACCACATCCGAATCTCAAAGTTCCTACCACCCTGGTCGAGACTTTTCGATCGTGGGAAAACCGTTCCCCGTCGCGTATCACATTAGGACATCTAGGCCTAATCAAACGCTTTCATATCGATTTCCATGATAATCGAATCAAAACCTTTTGAACAGTCCTCACTCCAAAAGGGGGTGGACGATAGCTAGGCCCATCCTATCCACCTAGCTTGTACACATCACTCACCCATACAGTGGTGCTTGAAAGTTTGTGAACCCTTCAGAATTTTCTATATTTCTGCATAAATATGACCTAAAACATCAGATTTTCACACAAGTCCTAAAAGTAGATAAAGAGAACCCAGTTAAACAAATGAGACAAAAATATTATACTTGGTCACTTATTTATTGAGGAAAATGATCCAATATTGCATATTTGTGAGTGGCAAAAGTATGTGAACCTTTGCTTTCAGTATCTGGTGTGACCCCCTTGTGCAGCAGTAACTGCAACTAAACGTTTCCGGTAACTGTTGATCAGTCCTGCACACCGGCTTGGAGGAATTTTAGCCCATTCCTCCATACAGAACAGCTTCAACTCTGGGATGTTGGTGGGTTTCCTCACATGAACTGTTCACTTCAGGTCCTTCCACAGCATTTCGATTGGATTAAGGTCAGGACTTTGACTTGGTCATTCCAAAATATTTATTCTTCTTTAACCATTCTTTGGTAGAACGACTTGTGTGCTTAGGGTCGTTGTCTTGCTGCATGACCCACCTTCTCTTGAGATTCAGTTCATGGACAGATGTCCTGACATTTTCCTTTAGAATTCGCTGGTATAATTCAGAATTCATTGTTCCATCAATGATGGCAAGCCGTCCTGGCTCAGATGCAGCAAAACAGGCCCAAACCATGATACTACCACCACCATGTTTCACAGATGGGATCAGGTTCTTATGCTGGAATGCAGTGGTTTCCTTTCTCCAAACATAACGCTTCTCATTTGAATCAAAAAGTTCTATTCTGGTCTCAACCGTCCACAAAACATTTTTCCCGTAGCCTTCTGGCTTGTCCACGTGATCTTTAGCAAACTGCAGACAAGCAGCAATGTTCTTTTGGAGAGCAGTGGCTTTCTCCTTGCAACCCTGCCATGAACACCATTGTTGTTCAGTGTTCTCCTGATGGTGGACTCATGAACATTAACATTAGCCAATGTGAGAGAGGCCTTCAGTTGCTTAGAAGTTACCCTGGGGTCCTTTGTGACCTTGCCGACTATTACACGCCTTGCTCTTGGAGTGATCTTTGTTGGTTGACCACTCCTGGGGAGGGTAACAGTGGTCTTGAATTTCCTCCATTGGTACACAATCTGTCTGACTGTGGCTTGGTGGAGTCCAAACTCTTTAGAGATGGTTTTGTAACCTTTTCCAGTCTGATGAGCATCAACAATGCTTTTTCTGAGGTCCTCAGAATCTCCTTTGTTCATGCCATGATACACTTCCACAAACGTGTGTTGTGCAGATTAGACTTTGATAGATCCCTGTTCTTTAAATAAAACAGGGTGCCCACTCACACCTGATTGTCATCCCATTGATTGAAAACACCTGACTCTAATTTCACCTTCAAATTAACTGCTAATCCTAGAAGTTCACATACATTTGCCACTCACAGATATGTAATATTGGCTCATTTTCCTCAGTAAATAAGTGACCAAGTATAATATTTTTGTCTCATTTGTTTGACTGGGTTCTCTTTATCTACTTTTAGGACTTGTGTGAAAATCTGATGATGTTTTAGGTCATATTTATGCAGAAATATAGAAAATTATAAAGGGTTCACAAACTTTCAAGCACCACTGTAAGCGTACACTAACATTCCCAGTCAGATTTACCAACCCAATGAAGTAATAACCCTTTGGTATAGCATGGTAGATAAAATACTAAAATCCGCTATTATTACTAGTGTGTATTTATCGCAAATACACCTGGCATATAGTCTTGGCAGTGCTATCCTCATTTTTGTGAATCCACAAAACTTAGAGATGTGCACCTCCACTAAAGACATCCACTGGGTCTGCCCAGGCAACCTATACATAACACATGCCAAGCTAGATAAGATGGTCTGTGTGCCTGATAGCTTTAACCGCAGTAGCGCACGCTTTCTGGCCAGACCACCCACTGCTATTACCAAACACAGAAGATTTCTAGAAGATTAGGTTTGCCAACCCAAACACTAATACTTCTTTCCTTCCTTCATTTCTTCTCTTTTCTTGTTTGTTTTTATGCATAAGAAATTAAACACTACATGTTTCATGTTTACTGTTTAATTTTTTTTAATGTGATTTTGATCTAGTTAGCTAGAGTGATCATATGCCCAAAATGCCTATATAGTGGTTATATGCCCAAAATGCCTCTGTCTCCAACTGTCTTACTGGAACTCATGAGTTTACACAGTTTTCACAGGACACCATGGACTGTGCAGAGCAAAGCTGCCTCAAGGACAGCTTTGGATGAGGCGATGATACGGTACGGTGCCCTCAGTGCTACGACTCCGTCATACCCCTGAGACCAAAAGGGGGAATGTAGGTATCATGCCGCCATTTTGTGTCTAAGAACTACAACTCCCAGCCAACTTCCGCATTGTTATACGTCACGCCGGGGGCAGGATTATCACCACGTCCGCCATGAAGAGATAAATAATGGAACAAACGCTCAACTCCTCATCTCTGGCTCTGTGGACTTCAACTCCAACAGACAATAAAGAGACCGCTCGCATTTGCAGGCAAACCCGGGAACATCTCACTTTGCAAAGATCTATCATCCAGCGCGTTGTGTTCACCTCTGGCCAAGGTAAAAATCCAGAATAGCGCGATCTTTAAACTCAACCTGAGTTACAGCCGGCATTCGTATTAAAGTGACATCACGACTGCCGTTTAAACGCAGTTTTAATCCAGCGATCAGATTCTTTCTAAAAAGCACTGTGCAGATTATTTCTGATCAGAGACTTTTCCTCACGAACGCTGAAGTTCGGACCAAGAATCCTCTTTTCACCACGTCGGACCCGAGTGCTCCGTCGGACCAGAAAGTTCTCTCTCTGCGCCTCTACAGAAGCTTCCCCATGACGAATATCTCTCCATATCTTGCTAAAAGAATGTTCAGTAAGATTTTGGCATATTTTTGGGCATAATCTTAATCATAATAATAACAGTTACAACTAGTCTTAAGAATTGCTTTATTGAAAGTGTGAATTTAAACCCAGGTTCATTCATTATACTATTGAAACACGCAGTGTGTTGAATTGGTTTATTTTGTTTAATATCATTTGTTTTCAGGTGTTTTCCCAAACGTCAACATTAACTTAAACAATCCCATAACATCTCCCCTTTTTTAGATAAAAACTTTTGCCTTCTTTCTTCTCCCCCCCTCTTTTTTTTTTTTGTAATCAGCAAAATTAGTGAACTGGTCCCAATGAGGTGCTGACTAAAAACAATGAAAAATAAAAAAATAAAAAATAAACATTAATAGAGGCAAACTACTAATGGTAAACAAAACAGGTTCACAAGTTCAGTCTGCTTGGCGTTCTGACCAGTCTGCCACTGGATGTCCTGTGCTCTGGCACAGGAGGTGGATGGTTCAGCGGCTGGTGCAGGTCAGTCTCGCTGTGTGCAGAATCACCCGAGGGCTGGTTCAGGGCACTTCGCCGGAGTGGCCTGACGGGAGTGACTTCCTGGACCCCCGTGACACCACCAGTGTTGTGATCCGTCATGTCAGGTTGTCGGTTGACGGATGGGCTGCTGTGCTGCATATGCTGTTGCCCAGGAGCAGGGCTGGTCATTACTCTTTCTGCTGGCCACAGGTCCACACGGTTGCGCCAGTAAAGGGTCCCCTCGACGTCCACAAGGTATGACCTGGAACCGACTTGTTGCAGGCAAACTCCCCGCCTCCATTTACCGGTCCTGTCTCCAGGCAGGGGCTTCATCCTTATGTCCTCGCCAATACACAGCTCAGGAAGGTCCCTGGCCGCCCTGTCGTACCAGAACTTGGCTGTCTGGTGTTTTGTCCTCAGCTGCTCTGGAACTCCAGTGACCACACTTGGCCCAAGAAGTGTGTCAGTGACAGGTAGTGGGGTTCTTAGTCTTCGAGACATCAGTCTCTGTGCTGGACTACTATGCATGCCCTCTGTCGGTGTGTTCCTCCACTGCAAGATGGCCAACCATGGGTCACCACCCGCACTAGCTGCCTTCTTGCACAAGTTTTTTACAATCTTCACAGCTGACTCGGCTTTGCCATTAGATTTCGGGTGCCTTGGTGAAGACTTGACATGGTCAAAGTCCCATTCTCTTGCAAACCTCCTAAATGTCTCACAATCAAACTGAGGACCGCAGTCTGTTATCACTCGATCAGGCTGTCCGTGTCGAGCAAACTGTGCCTTGCATCTCCGCACTGTGGTTTCAGATGAGAGGTCTGGGAGCAGTTCGATCTCCCAGAAGTCTGAGTAGTGGTCAACCATGAGCAAGAAGTCTTTGCCTGCTTGTTTGAATAAGTCCATGCTGAGGATCTGCCATGGCCATGTTGGAAGTGCATGCGACATCATCGTCTCTTTCTGTTGCTCGTGTGCATATTCATTACATGCTGAGCACTGGCTGACATGGTCTTTGATCTCACCTTGCATGTTGGGCCAATACAGTGTCTCCTTTGCCTGCCTGTAACAGGCATCTCCACCCACATGGCTGGCGTGTATGCGCGTCAACATTTCTGCACGCAATGATTTTGGGATGATCACCCGCTGGCTCCGGAAAAGTACTCCGTCCTGCATGCTGATCTCGTCCCTGAACGTCCAGTATTCTCTGATGGCCAGTGGCGTGTCCTCCCTCAGCTCTGGCCATCCCTGTAGCACTGCCGCTGTCAACAATTGCAGGGTTTCGTCCGCAGCAGTGTGTTGTCTGATCTGAGTCAGGTGCCGGTTGGTGACATTCAAATAGCCTGCCTGGTTGATATGTTGTGCATCATCCTGCACCCTCTGCAGGCTGCAGACCATGTGTCTATTGTACTCTGTGTCTGTCCCCTGTGGTGAGGCCGTGGCTCTGCTTAATGTGTCACTAATATGCATATCTGGCCCTGGCTTGTACACAACCCTGAGGTTGTAGTTCTGGAGTGAGAGCAGCATGCTCTGGAGCCGCTTGGGCGCAGTAAGGAGGGGCTTACTGAAGATGGCAATGAGTGGCTTATGATCTGTTTCTGCCGTGATCTCCCCACGGCCATACAGGTAATAATGGAAGCGCTGGCATGCAAAGACGATACTCAGGCACTCCTTTTCGATTTGTGCGTAATTTTGTTCCGCTTGAGTCAGTGCTCTCGACGCATACCCCACTGGCAGGCCTTCCTGGAACAGACAGCAGCCAAGGCCCTTTTGGCTCGCATCACTCTGTATGGTCACTGGCTTGGCCACGTCATAGTACTTGAGGATTGGAGCTGTGGTGACGAGGCGCTTGATCTCCTCAACTGCAGCATCGTGCTTGGGTAGCCAATGCCATGGGACGTCTTTGTCCAACAGCCTCCGTAGGGGCTCGCATATCTCAGAGAGCCGTGGCATGAACCTCGCCAGGTATGTAACGAAGCCTATGAATCGCTGGACCCCCTTGGCATCTGTGGGGCGTGGCATCTGCTGAACTGCCCTGATTTTCTCTGGATCCGCTCTGAGCCCATCTGCCAATAGAATGGGCCCATGGAACCTGACTTCTCTGACTCTGAACTGCAATTTCTTTAGACTCAGCCGCAGCTTGACCTCCCTGCACCTCTCCATGAGCGCTATTAGCTTTGCATCATGGTCCTGTACGGCCTCTTCATCCGACTCTCCGCAGCCGACGATGAGTATGTCGTCTGCGATTGGCTCCACCCCGCTGAGCCCCAATAGTAGCTCGTGCTGCTTTCGCTGGTATATTTCTGGGGCCACTGACACTCCAAATGGCAGTTTTAACCAGCGTTTCCTGCCCCAGGGTGTCCAGAAAGTGGTTGTGTAGCTGCTTTCTTCATCCAGTCTACACTGCAAAAAAGCGTCATGTGCATCTACAAGGGTGAAAATGCGAGCCTTGGGCAGTTTGTGTAGCACATCCTCGAGTGTCGGCATTATATAATGCGACCTCTTCAATGCAGCATTTAGTGCCTTGGGGTCTATGCATATCCTCAGCTTCTCTGGCTGTCTGACAATTACCATGTTGCTAATCCACTCTGTTGGATCTGACACAGAGACCAGGTGACCCTCTCTTTCATACTTGTCCAACTGTTCCTTGACCACATCCTTTAGCGCCACTGGCACGTTGCGTGGGGAAGCCTGCACCGGAGGTACATTTTTGTCTAGCTCAAAATGAACCTCCCCTGGGAGTGATTCAACTGGGCCATTGAACACGTCGTTGTAAGTCTGCACGAAGTGCTGTCTGGTTAGTGGCACTGGGCTGCTATGCCCTACCACTAGGAGCTCCTCTGGGATGGTGAACTGCACCAACCCGAGTCGCTCGCAGGTGTCACCCGACAGCAGCGGCCTTTGCCTGCTCTTTACTATCTCGAATGTCAGCTCATGGGCTTTCCCTTTCACTACACTCTCCGTTTTGAAAATGCCATAAGAGCGAATTGATTGGCCAGAGTACAGAACCAACCTGGTTTGGCTGGGCAGTAGTTTCGTCCCGGGCGCCAGCCTCCTCATGTCTGCTAAGCTCATCACATTGCATGCCCGTGTCCAGCTGGCATCTTTGAAACACTCCGTTCATCTTGATATTGGCAAACCATTTTTTTCCACATCCTTGAACTGCACCTGAGCTCTTCACCATGTATATGTGAGCCTCATCATCCTCTGCATCTTCAGTGTCTGCCACATTGAGCCGTCGAGTGTTTTGTTCTTTCCTCATGCACACTTTTGCAAAGTGATTTGCTGTTCCACAATTGCGACAGTTTTTTCCATATGCTGGGCAGAACTTTGATCCCCGCTTGTGTGCACCTCCACAAAATCTGCAAGCAGTATTGTCATTTGCATGCATTACTTGCTGTTGAGGCCTATCAGAGCGTTCCTGCCTGGTTTGGACTCGTGGCCGACGGCCATCTGTTGCATTGACTGCCTCCACTGGTCTCTCCTGTGTCATTGCCTTCATTCTCAAATCAGTCATCTCTGCCGCCCGACATATCTCTATTGCTGAGGTCAGGGTGAGGTCTCTCTCTCTTAGCAGGCGGCGGCGCACACTCTCATCACACACACCTAGGACCACTCTGTCTCTTATTAATTCATCCCTAAGCTGTCCATACTCACAGGAGCCCGCCTTTTCCCTCAGCCTTGTCACGAACGCATCGATGGGCTCCCCTTCGTCTTGCTTATAGTTGCCAAAAACATATCTCTCAAATATGACGTTTTTAGCAGGCTTGAAATACGTTTCAAGAGCATTGAGAATGGCATCCACATCCTTTCCTTGTTCGGCTGTAAGTCCCAAATTATGTTTGTATATGTGTCGACACTCGCTGCCCATCAGTCTCCGCAAGGTTGCTGCTTGTACCTCCTTCTCTTTCTCTTTCAATCCGGCAGCAAGCATGTAGTCTTCAAATTCAGCTCTGAAGTCATCCCAGTTGCTTGCAAGGTCTCCTGTCATCTTCATCTCTCCCGGTGGTGGTATCCCAGACGCCATGGTGAGTAGTTGTTAGCTTAGCCTGCTGCTAACAGTGACTCTTCAACACGTCTTCAACTTCTGCTCCGATCACTATTTTCGTCTGATATACTCTGTGTAAGTATCTGTGTAACTATCCAGTATAGGTTCTAGGTACTTCTGACACCATGTTTGTGTGTATATGTAAATGTAAATAAAGACAATTGCAACGGGAGCATGTGTATCGTGCACATGCTATAATACATGAGTATTATAACTCTGCCCGTAGCTCTGGGCGGACCGTGCCACTGGCACCACAAGGGGGGGTGTTTTCCCAAACATCAACATTAACTTAAACAATCACATAACAGTGCATGTTTTTCTTTTATCTCTTACTAACATAATTCTCTTAACACACATTTTGATCTTATTAAGAGTTCAGGGGTTGGGTAATGTTATGCGTGTGGAATCCTTTTGTTACTTAGAAAACACGTGCTCAACAGGCCTGACCAGGCCTGATACACTTTAGAGCTTCCCTTTTGTCTTAACTTAGCAACACGAAGCTAATCTGGGCTTACCTCGTGCTCAACACATTTTGGTTAGCTATACAGAACTAGCCTTTTGTCTAAACACATGGTCAAGCCCCTCCTCCACACTCAACATACCAAAACATCAGATAAGAACATTCCAAAGCTTTATAGCTCACACACACACACACACACACACATGCTCTCCCTTTCTCAGAGGGTTATGGTCCTGAGGAGAGGGCATGGGTCCCTGCTGGAAGGGTTTTGGATCCGGCCCTCATCGCCGACTTCCATCGCCTACACCCTGACCGGCCCTCCATCTGACGGGGTCGACGTAGGGGTTCTCACCGGGCGGATCCACTTCCGGACCCTGACACCACCCCTGCTCCAGTGTCCGAGTCTGACTCTGAACCAAATCCTGGGCAGGGGCCCTTGGAATGACGAGTCTTCCAACAGTGAAGATGGTGCGGAGGCCATGGACACTGACCGGTCAGAGGAATTCTGACCCTCCACCAGTATTCCCCCTCCTCCCGCCCGTCTTGGTGGGTCTGTGTCTAGGGACTTCTGGAGCCGTCCCTTGAGGGGGGGGGGTTCTGTCATGGTCCTACCTGTGGCTTTCCTCTCATCAGGTAACATTCCACTCCTCTCCACTCAGTATTACCTGCCACGCCCGCATGCTCCTTCTCTATCAGGCTCACCTTCTGTCAATTTACCATCATTGACTCTCATTGACTTTCAGTGGCTGTCATTGGCTGTTGCCTATCACCTGCTGCCTTCTCTGTGTGTATTTAAACTGCAGTCCTCCCAAGCTTCAGTGTCAGATCGTCTTCAAGGCATCGACTCCGTCAGCTCTTCAGCCCTGGTAATCTGACCCTGCATTTCTGTCCCCATTCTCGCTACCTGACCTGTGACTCTGTGTTTCAGCCTGTTCCCAAACTCCTGTCTGTCGTGCTGTCCTGTCTGCCTGCTGAGAGACTGCTCGCTGTGAGACCGCCTGAATACCAAATGCTGTCAGCTTACAGCCAAACTACTCTGACAACGCCTGATCCTGTCTGATCTCAGAAGCTAAGCAGGGTCGGGCCTGGTTAGTACTTGGAGGGGAGACCTCAGACGTCACCACCACGCTCCCACCAGCCATCCCTGCCTCTCAGTCCTCTCGCCACTGAACTTCACACACACATCCTCCCAACTCCCTTTCCCGTGCTATCAATAAACTCAACATTTAACCTGCGCTCTTGGGTCCTCGTCTGTTTGTCTTGACACCATGAAAAAGTATAGAAAAGAAAAAATTGCCTTATTGAGAGGCTCAGAAAAATTGCACATTACAGGTAGACTCTGTATATATGCACACACGTATGCATAAATAACATTTATATATTGTGGCAGCGGGGGCGTGGTCAAGTGCCGATCGGTGACTGGAGGGCGGAGTCAGGGAAGGTAAGTGGCAGAATCACTACACCTGATGTCAATTAACCTGTGTTTGTGTGTCTTCCCAGTGACCGTGCCCTATATAAAGAGAGAGAGAGAGAGCAGAGGAAGAGGGCTCTCTCCTGAACCAGACGATGTGTGTGTGTGTGAGAGCATGGAAGAGAGTGAATTTTGCATCTGAAAAGAGCAAAATAAACGAATTATTGAACTTTATTCTGGCCTGCCGTCTTTCTGTGCTCCTCCCCCTCCTACGAACTGCTACACACATTTTTTTATATATATATATATATATATATATATATATATATATATATATATATATATATATATATCTCCTTCTCACCCCCGGCGGGGGGGTGGTATCCATGTCATCCTCAAGCTTGGGTCCTCTACCAGAGGCCTGGGAGTTTGAGGGTTCTGCGCAGTATCTTCGATGTTCCTAGGACTGCGCTCTTCTGGACTGAGGCTTCAGATGTTGTTCCTGGGATTTGCTGGAGCCACTCTCCCAGTTTGGGGGTTACTGCCCCAAGTGCCCCCACTACCACGGGGACCACGCAACCCTTGACCTTCCACATCCATTCCAGCTGCTCTTTCAACCCTTGATACTTCTCAAGTTTCTCATGTTCCTTCTTCCTGATGTTGGCATCAGCTGGGATCGCCACAACTATCACCACCACCCTCTTCTGCTCCTTTGTCCACCACCACTATGTCCGGTTGGTTAGCCAGGATCTGTTTGTCAGTCTGGAAGCTGAAGTCCCACAGAACCTTGGCCCTGTTGTTCTCAGCCACCTTCTGTGGTATGGCCCATTGGGACTTGGGTACTTCTATTCCATACTGGTTGCAGATGTTCCTGTATACTATCCCAGCCACTTGGTTGTGCCTCTCCATGTACGCTGATCCAGCTAGCATCTTACACCCTGCTACTATGTGCTGGACTGTTTCAGGGGCTTCTTTGCACAGTCTGCATCTTGGGTCTGATCTACTCTGGTAGATCCTGGCCTCTATGGCTCTTGTGCTTATGGCCTGTTCTTGTGCTGCCATGATTAGTGCCTCTGTGCTGTCTGTCAGTCCTGCATTATCCAGCCACTGGTAGGATTTCTTGATATCAGCCACTTCCTCTATCTGACGGTGGTACATGCCATGTAGGGGTTTGTCCCTCCAGGTTGTCTGTTCCTCCTCCTCCTCTGCACTCTCATCAGGGTTCTGCTGCCTGAGACATTCACTTAGCAGTTCATCCTTTGGGGCCATCTTTCTGATGTATTCTCGGATTTTCGATGTTTCATCCTGGACCGTGGTCTTGATGCTCACTAGCCCTCGGCCTCCCTCTTTCTGCTTAGTGTATAGTCTCAGGGTGCTGGACTTGGGGTGGAACCCTCCATGCATGGTGAGGAGCTTTCTAGTCTTGATATCTGTGGCTTCTATCTCCTCCTTTGGCCAGTTTATGATACCAGCGGGGTATCTGATGACTGGTAGTGCATACATGTTGATGGCTCGGACCTTGTTCTTACCATTCAGCTGACTTTTCAGGACCTGCCTTACTCTCTGGAGGTATTTGGCTGTGGTTGACTTCCTTGTGGCCTCTTCATGGTTTCCATTAGCCTGTGGGATGCCAAGGTACTTGTAGCTGTCTTGGATATCACCTATGTTGCCCTCTGGTAGGTCAATCCCCTCAGTCCGGATCATCTTGCCTCTCTTTGAGACCATCCGGCCACACTTGTCCAATCCAAATGACATCCCTATGTCATCGCTGTAGATCCGGGTGGTGTGGATCAGCGAGTCTATTTCTCGCTCATTCCTGGCATACAGCTTGATGTCATCCATGTAGAGCAGGTGGCTGATTGTTTCCCCACTATGGAATCGGTACCCGTAGCCGCTCTTCGTGATGATCCGACTGAGGGGGCTCAGGCCTATGCAGAACAGCAGTGGTGATAGCGCATCTCCTTGGTATATGCCGCACTTGATGTTGACTTGGCCAATGGGTTTTGAGTTGGCCTCTAGGGTTGTCTTCCACATTTCCATTGAGTTCTGGATGAAGGTCCTTAGGTTCCTGTTGATCTTATATGGTTCCAGACATTCCAGTATCCATGTATGTGGCATTGAGTCGTAGGCTTTCTTGTAGTCAATCCAGGCAGTGCACAGGTTGGTCTGTCTCTTCTTACAGTCTCGGGCGACTGTTCTATCGACCAGTAGCTGGTGCTTGGCTCCTCTGGTGTTACTGCCAATTCCTTTCTGTGCCTTGCTCATGTATTGAGCCACATGCTTACTCATTTTTGCCGCAATGATGCCTGACAGGGCCTTCCATGTTGTGCAGAGACAGGTAATTGGCCGGTAGTTGGATGGGATGGGTCCCTTCTGGGGGTCCTTTATGATTAGGACTGTCCTGCCTTGGGTTAGCCATTCTGGGTGGGTCCCATCCCTCAGCAGCTGGTTCATCTGTGCTGCTAGGCATTCATGGAGTGCAGTTAGCTTCTTCAGCCAGATCATATCGGGGCCTGGTGCTGTCCAGTTCTTCATCTTTGACACTCTTTCTTGGACGTCTGCCATTGAGATGGTTACTGGTTCTTGTTCTGGGAGGTTGCTGTGGTCAGCTCTTAGGTCTACCAACCATTGGGCATCGGTGTTGTGTGATGCCTTTCTTTCCCATATGTCTTTCCAGTATTTTTCCACCTCAGCTCTTGGTGGGTCTGACCGGTTGTTGTTCCCCTGCCACTGAGAGTACACCTTGGCTGGTTCAGTGGAGAACAGCTTGTTTATGGCCTCCTGGCCTCTCCCTCCTTGGTGTATCTCTTCAACTGGGTGGCCAGAGCTGTTAGTCGCTGTTTGGCAGTTTCGAGTGCCTCTGGTATGGAGAGTGAGTTGTACTTCCTGGGTGCCCCTTTATTCACCATGTTCCCTTTCTGTAGTTCAGCTAGCTGGCTAACTTCTCTCCGTGCTGCCTTTATCTTGGCCTCTAATCATCTCTTCCATGGTGGATGCTGTTTGTTATGTCCCGAGCCCACCTTGTGTCCAAGCATCTCCATGATTACTGTTGGTGTAGTGTGTATCAGCTTGTTGGTCTCAGTGATGGTTCTTGTGAAGATTGTCTTAGGTCAGCAGCTCTTGTGTTGAGACTGTTAGCTGTTGGGGCTTGGTACCCAATCTCTGGTTGTGGGGATGATGATGACATCCCTGTCTTCCTGGCTCCCCCTTGCCGTAGCATCATTGTTGTATTTCATTAATCTCTAGTTGTGATAGTAGATTTCGATTACGGATGTTGGAACAGTGGGCTAATAGCTGTTTCTTTGATAGCCTTGATTGTGGGTTTCGAAGTATCCAATGGTCCCACATTCGCTGCATGTATCGCCTCTCTCTGGGATTGCTTGTATAGTAGCATTCCAGCAAATCCGTATTTTCTGTCCTCGTCCATCGATGTCTTGTTCCAGTAGCCCATTTCTCATCAGTTTGCCCTGGTTCCCTAGCAATTGACGCAGACCTTGTTGACCCGGGCGATGTCTGAGCCGGTATGACTCTATCAGTTATGTCTTCACTCATTCCTGAGGTAGGCTGATATATCATGAGGGGTTTTGCCTAAGGACCATTACTGGATGATGTTTTGCCCTGACCGGGATTCGAACTACGATCTACCCGTCGTAGTCAGTGAGCGTTACCACTGTACTATCCAGCTGATATATAAGTATGCATAAAATTAGTTTAAGCCCTATATTATTGCACATAATAATTGCATCGATGAGAGATGGCAGAGGTAGTAGTGGTGAAGTAGTGCAAATATAATGACAAACAGGTTATTGGTGCTACATTACAAGTTGTGGGTGTTATACAGTCTGACAGCAGCCGGTATGAATGACCTGCGGTATCTCTCCTTCTTACACCGTGGGTGTAGCAGTCTACTACTAAAAGAGCTGCTTAAAGCCCCCACAGCCTTATGTAGGGGGTGAGAGGTGTTATCCATGATTGAGGTCAGTTTGGCTAACATCCTCCTCTCACCCACCACCTCAATGGAGTCCAGAGGACAGTCCAAGACTGAGCCAGCCCTTCTGACCAGTTTATTAAGTTTCTTCCTGTCCCTCTCTGAACTTCCACAGCCCCAGCAGACCACAGCGTAGAAAATCGCTGATGCTACCACTGAGTCATAAAAAGTCCTAAGCAGTGTCCTGCACACACCAAAAGACCTCAGTCTTCTCAAGAGGTGGAGACGATTTTGGCCCTTCTTGTACAGGACATCTGTGTTGTTAGTCCAGTCCAGTTTGTTGTTGAGATTGTGAGATCCTCTACGATCTCAATGTCCAAACCCTGGATGTTCACTGGTGCAATTTGGGAAACCGTCATTCTGAAATCGACCACCACCTCCTTTGTCTTGCTGCCGTTGATGCACAGGTGGTTCAGTTCACACCAGGCGACAAAGTTGGTGATGACCTCTCTGTACTCCAGATCGTCCCCCTCTGACACACGTCCAACGATGGCTGTATCATCAGAGAACTTCTGGAGGTGGCAGCTGTCCGTGTGGTAGCTGAAGTCAGATGTGTAAAGTGTAAAGAGGAAAGGAGAGAGCACTGTACCCTGTGGCGCCCCTGTGCTGCAGACTACCACATCAGACACACAGTCGCGGAGCCTCACATACTGCGGTCTGTTAATGAGGTAATCGATGATCTATGCAGCCAGGTGGCAGTCGACACCAGCTCCCTCCAACTTCCCCCTAAGCAGTGATGGCTGGATTGTGTTGAAAGCACTGGAGAAGTCAAAGAACATGATTCGCACAGTGCTCCCAGTGCCCTCCAGGTGCAACAGTGACCGGTGTAGCAGGTAAATGACAGCATCATCCACACCAATGCGGTCAATATGCGAACTGCAGGGGGTCCATCTCGCTGTTCACCAGGTGTCGGAGGTGGGAGAGAGCAATCCTCTCCATGATCTTCATGAGGTGAGACGTTAAAGCTACTGGCCGAAAGTGGTTGGGCTCCCTGGGGTGCACAGTCTTGGGAACTGGAACCACACATGATGTTTTCCACAGAAGTGGAACTTTCTCCAGACTGAGGCTCAGGTTGAAAATGTACAGGTTGAAAATGTACAGAAGAAGTTTAACCATTATTATTTAGCTTGCATCTAAAGCACTAATGGTTAATGAACTCATTACTGATCAGGAGTTTAATGTACTTTGTTTAACTGAAACATGAATTAAGCCAAATGAATATATAGCATTAAATGAAGCGAGTCCTCCTGGATATAGATATATACACCAGCCTCATCTAACTGACAGAGGAGGAGGCATTGCAGTTATTCATAATGATTATCTAGGTGTAACACAAAAACCTGGTTATAAATTTAATACATTTGAAGTTCTTCATACTCATATCATGTATGTAGCCTCGAAAAATAAGTCTACCCAGTTAATTCCATTACTTATTATTTACAGGCGGGCGGCACGGTGGTGTAGTGGTTAGCGCTGTCGCCTCACAGCAAGAAGGTCCTGGGTTCGAGCCCCGGGGCCGGCGAGGGCCTTTCTGTGCGGAGTTTGCATGTTCTCCCCGTGTCCGCGTGGGTTTCCTCCGGGTGCTCCGGTTTCCCCCACAGTCCAAAGACATGCAGGTTAGGTTAACTGGTGACTCTAAATTGACCGTAGGTGTGAATGTGAGTGTGAATGGTTGTCTGTGTCTATGTGTCAGCCCTGTGATGACCTGGCGACTTGTCCAGGGTGTACCCCGCCTTTCGCCCGTAGTCAGCTGGGATAGGCTCCAGCTTGCCTGCGACCCTGTAGAAGGATAAAGCGGCTAGAGATAATGAGATGAGATGAGATGAAGCGAGTCCTCCTGGATATAGATATATACACCAGCCTCATCTAACTGACAGAGGAGGAGGCATTGCAGTTATTCATAATGATTATCTAGGTGTAACACAAAAACCTGGTTATAAATTTAATACATTTGAAGTTCTTCATACTCATATCATGTATGTAGCCTCGAAAAATAAGTCTACCCAGTTAATTCCATTACTTATTATTTACAGGCGGGCGGCACGGTGGTGTAGTGGTTAGCGCTGTCGCCTCACAGCAAGAAGGTCCTGGGTTCGAGCCCCAGGGCCGGTGAGGGCCTTTCTGTGTGGAGTTTGCATGTTCTCCCCGTGTCCGCGTGGGTTTCCTCCGGGTGCTCCGGTTTCCCCCACAGTCCAAAGACATGCAGGTTAGGTTAACTGGTGACTCTAAATTACCCGTAAGTGTGAGTGTGAATGGTTGTCTGTGTCTATGTGTCAGCCCTGTGATGACCTGGCGACTTGTCCAGGGTGTACCCCGCCTTTCGCCCGTAGTCAGCTGGGATAGGCTCCAGCTTGCCTGCGACCCTGTAGAAGGATAAAGCGGCTAGAGGAGATGAGCTTATTTACAGGCTCCCAGGGCCATATGCTGAGTTTTTCTGAATTTGCAGATTTTACCTCAGATCTGGTTATTTCCTTAGACAAAGCTTTAGTTATCGGAGATTTTAATATTCACTTCGATAACCCAGAAGACCCTTTAAAAACAGTGTTTGTGCCCATTTTAGATTCAGTAGGGATTAATCAGAGTGTCATAGGACCGACCCATAATGGTGGTCACACCCTCGAACTAATACTAACATTTGGGTTAAACGTAGACAATATAGTTATACTTCCACAGCCTGAAGTTATCTCAGATCATTATCTCATCTCATTCAAACTGTCTGAGTAATAATATATGCACCTCACCACACTACTGTATTAAACGTACATTCATGTCAACCACTGCACAGAGCTTTATAAATGATCTCCCAGAGTTATCCTGAGTTGTTCGCGCCGAGTCCTTTTTTCCCGCGAGTGCCAGCGTTTAATTACTAATCCTTTTTTAACTTTTTTCTACAAATAAATTTCCAGTATCCTCTTCATTTTTATTGTACTGTCGCTTTCATTTTTGTACTTTTCACTTTCGCTTTCCTTTTTCTGTTTTTTTTCCCGTTTTTTTCTCTTTCTTTTTTTGGAAGAACGCTGAGACCGGAAGCTTTCTTTTTCTCTCCTCCTGTGTAAAGACCACAAGTGGAGGCCATCCACATCTGATCTGCTTTAATATCAACAGATCTTCATTTAAGGTACTTGAATCTTTTCATCATGGCACACCTTCAGCCTGTTCAGTGTGCTGAGTGCAGGATGTTTAGTCATTCTTCCTCCATCACTAGTGATAACTCTATTAGCTTTTCTTGTGATAAGTGCAGATTAGTTAGCTCTCTGACGGAGAAGATTGCAGTGCTAGAAGCGCGTGTCCAGGCTTTAGAGCAGGTTAGTGAGCGTGAGAACAGTGTAGTTTCTGTTTGGGAAAGTCTGGACGCCCTAGGTGGAGTTAGCAATCCCCCAACTCCGGCATTAGAGCCCTTACAGCGGGGCGAATGGGTGACGGCTCGGCGGCATAAGCATAGAGCCAAAGCTACTGCTGAGGCTCGCCCACGGGAGCACCACTCCTCTCCACGTCACGTGTCGAACAGGTTTGCTCTCCTTAGTGATTCACCCACTGAGAAACCTGAAAGAGCTCTGGTTATAGGGGACTCTATCATACGGCACGTGAAATTAGCTCAGCCTTTAGGGGCACCAGCAGCTTTAGTCAGGTGTATACCGGGAGCCAGGGCGCCGGACATAGCAGGTAATCTTAGGGTCCTAGGCAAGCACAGGTTCTCAAAGATAGTTATCCATGCAGGAGCTAATGATATACGCCTTCGTCAGTCTGAGGTTACTAAGAGTAACTTTGTAGAGGTGTTTAAATTAGCGAAGGCAATGTCCGATGCTGTAGTATGCTCTGGCCCCATCCCAATGCGGCGTGGCGATGTAGCTTACAGCAGGTTATGGTCGCTGAACTGCTGGCTGTCCAGGTGGTGCTCTGAAAACAGTGTGGGCTTTATAGATAATTGGGCTAATTTTGAGGGCACTGCTGGTCTGTTAGGGCGGGACGGTATCCATCCCGCTCGGGAAGGTGCTGCTCTCATTTCCTGCAGCATAGGTCATAGTCTCAGAACAGGCCTAGTTAATTTCTGACAATCCAGAGCCAAGGCCAGAGAGCAGACGAACAGGCTAAACCGACTGTCTGCTAGCTGCGCAGAGTCGTCACTCAGGGCCCACTACATCGAGACTGTGTCTGTTCCCCGAGCTCAACAAAAAGGTAGAAATTTTCAGAGAGTTTGTTCCAGTAACCTAATCAATATAAAATTAGATCATACTGACTGTACAGCTGCTGCCAGCACCTTTGATCTAAAGGTGGGGCTATTAAATATTAGATCTCTTACATCTAAAGCGCTAATGGTTAATGAACTCATTACTGATCAGGAGTTTAATGTACTGTGTTTAACAGAAACATGGATTAAGCCAAATGAATATATAGCATTAAATGAAGCGAGTCCTCCTGGATACAGGTATATACACCAGCCTTGTCTAACTGGCAGAGGAGGAGGCGTCACGGTTATTTATAACGATTATCTAGGTGTAACACAAAAACCTGGTTATAAATTTAATACATTTGAAGTTCTTCATACTCATATAATGTATGTAGCCTCGAAAAATAAGTCTACCCAGTTAATTCCATTGCTTATTATTTACAGGCCCCCGGGGCCATATTCTGAGTTTCTTTCTGAATTTGCAGATTTTATTTCAGATCTGGTTATTTCCTTAGACAAAGCTTTAGTTGTCGGAGATTTTAATATTCACTTCGATAACCCAGAAGACCCTTTAAAAACAGCGTTTGTGTCCATCTTAGACTCAGTCGGGATTAAGCAGAATTTCATAGGACTGACCCATAATGGTGGTCACACCCTTGATCTAATACTAACATTCAGATTAAACATAGATAATATAGTCATACTTCCACAGTCTGAAGTTATCTCAGATCATTGTCTCATCTCATTCAAGATATGTCTGAGTAATAATATATGCACCTCACCACGCTACTGTATTAAACGTACTTTCACGTCAACTACTGCACAGAGCTTTATAAATGATCTCCCAGAGCTGTCAACTTTGATTGGGTCACTGTCAGTCCCTGCAGAACTTGATCAGGCAACTGAATGCTTAGAGTCAACATTCCGCCATACTTTAGATAATGTAGCTCCTCTAAAAAGGAAAATGGTCAGAGACAAAAAATTAGCACCCTGGTATAATGATGACACTCGCACATTAAAACAGACCACTCGAAAATTGGAACGTAAATGGCATCAAACAAAATTAGTAGTGTTCAAATTAGCTTGGAAGGAGAGCTTCCTGAAGTATAGAAAAGCTCTTAGTGCTGCGAGATCAGCATATTTCTCCTCCCTAATAGAAGATAACAAAAATAATCCTAGATTCCTATTTAATACTGTAGCAAAATTAACCAGGAATAAGTCCACTATCAACACATGCACACCTGCAGTATGTAGTAGCAACGACTTCATGAATTTTTTTAATGACAAAATTGAGAATATCCGACAAAAAATTCAAACTACTAATTTAAGGTTAGACAATGAAAGTGACCTTGTAGTTAACAATATAACTGTATCAGATCATCAGTTAGAATGTTTTACTCCCCTAAAAGAAACTGAATTACTTTCATTAATCTCTACATCAAAAGCCTCAACTTGCGTACTAGATCCCTTACCGACACATCTATTCAAACAGATAATGCCTGGAGTAATTGAACCGCTTCTAAAAATAATAAATTCTTCTCTTATGATTGGCTATGTACCCAAATCCTTTAAACTAGCAGTTATCAAACCCCTGATTAAAAAAACCTGACCTTGATCCCTGTCAGCTGTCCAATTATCCAACTGTCCAATTAATAACCTCCCCTTTATCTCCAAGATCCTTGAAAGAGCTGTGGCACAGCAGTTATGCTCATATTTACATAGGAATAACATCCATGAAATGTATCAGTCAGGATTTAGACCTCATTATAGCACAGAGACAGCACTGGTTAAAGTAGTAAACGACCTACTGTTGGCGTCTGATCAGGGCTGTGTCTCGGTGCTTGTGTTGCTTGACCTTAGTGCAGCATTTGATACCATTGATCATTCCATTCTTCTGGATAGACTAGAAAATGTTGTGGGAGTTAAGGGAATGGCCCTCTCCTGGCTCAGGTCTTATCTAACTGATCGTTATCAGTATGTTGATATAAATGGTGATATTTCTAGACGTACCGAGGTAAAGTTTGGTGTTCCACAAGGTTCTGTCTTGGGTCCACTGCTTTTTTTTCTATATATGTTACCTCTGGGCGATATTATTCGTAAACATTGTATTAGTTTCCACTGTTATGCTGATGACACACAGTTGTATGTCTCTGCAAAACCTGATGAGAGACACCAGCTTAATAGAATTGAGGAATGTGTTAAGGACATTAGACACTGGATGCTTATTAATTTCCTTCTGCTTAACTCTGACAAGACTGAAGTACTTGTACTAGGACCACATACAGCTAGAAGTAAGTTTTCTGATTACACAGTGACTGGATGGCCTTTCTGTTTCTTCACGTGCAGCAGTAAAAGACCTCGGAGTGATTATTGACCCCAGTCTTTCATTCGAAACTCACATTGATAACATCACCCGGATAGCTTTCTTTCATCTCAGAAATATTGCAAAGATAAGAAATTTAATGTCATTGCATGATGCAGAAAAACTAGTCCATGCTTTCGTTACCTCCAAGTTGGATTATTGTAATGCCTTACTGTCTGGATGTTCCAATAAGTGCATAAACAAGCTCCAGTTAGTTCAAAATGCAGCAGCAAGAGTCCTTACTAGAACTAGAAAATATGACCACATCACGCCTGTCTTATCCACACTGCATTGGTTCCCAATCAAATTTCGTATTGATTATAAAATACTACTATTGACCTTTAAAGCACTAAATGGTCTCGCACCACAGTACCTGAGTGAACTTCTGCTCCTCTATGACCCACCACGCCTACTTAGATCAAAAGGTGCAGGCTATCTGCTGGTACCTCGTATAGTGAAGGCTACATCAGGGGGCAGAGCCTTTTCTTACAAAGCCCCACAGTTATGGAACAGCCTTCCAAGTAATGTTCGGGAATCAGACACAGTCTCAGCATTTCAGTCTAGGCTGAAAACATATCTGTTTAGTCAAACCTTTTGTTAATGGTGTTTATGAGGTAAAGGAGTAGATCTGGAGGGTCCTCAGGCATAGAGTGTTTTGGTAAACTGGGATATATGGATGCTGTCAGTCCCCACTCGCTTGCTCACTCGAGTTTGTTGACGGTGTAGTGGCTGGCTGCTTTATGTCCCGGGGCTCCCTCATGCCTGTGTTACCTTCTGGCTCTCTCCTTTTAGTTATGCTGTCATAGTTAGTTGCCGGAGTCCCTGCTTGTACTCAGTGCAATATGTATACTGCTCCTACTTATTGAGGTGACATTGGGCATACCTAACAACCTGTGTTTTCTTTCCCTCCCCCCCCCACCCCAAATCTGTCCCTCTGAGTTACATGGAGTCAACAGGAAATCTTTTGGTGGAGAGGGTGGAGACCTCAACTGGCTATCGTAGCCTGCAGGGAATCGGCCGTCAGACATTCTGTCGCATGTCCCAGACCCGGTGAAATGTAACTGAATTGTCTTGGCCAGCCCTAAGGGTCCCATCTGCATCTCATCATTGCTGAGGAGTGTGCTCCCATCACCCAATCAAGCATCCAGCCAGAGCAAGTCATGATATTTTTTACCATATTAACATGCCATTGTTGTGTGTTATGCCTGATGTAAAGACTCTCATCTCTGCGAGCCTACCACACAGATTTAATACTTGTCATTTTTAGGGCGTACCTAACAACCTGTGTTTTCTTTCTCTCTCTCTTCCCCCCCCCCCCCCCAATCTGTCCCTCTGAGTTACATGTTGATCCTGGGATTGAGATGCTGGCCTCTTCTGCCCCTCGGACCTGCTTGATCCATCCTGGTGCCCTGTGTCTGGTCGGAGTTTTATCGCACCGCTCCTGTGAAGGACAGCCCCATGAGGACAGTTGAGGGTTATACCTGTTAAAACTGTTAATATTATAGTCAGGCTGTCTGTTGTTGCCCAAATGAGGATGGGTTCCCTTTTGAGTCTGGTTCCTCTCGAGGTTTCTTCCTCATGTCGTCTGAGGGAGTTTTTCCTTGCCACCGTCACCACAGGCTTGCTCATTGGGGATAGATTAGGGATAAAATTAGCTCATGTTTTAAATCGTTCAAATTCTGTAAAGCTGCTTTGCAACAGTGTTTATTGTTAAAAGCGCTATACAAATAAACTTGATTTGATTTATCAACTTTGATTGGGTCACTGTCAGCCCCTGCAGAACTTGATCAGGCAACTGAATGCTTAGAGTCAACATTCTGCTATACCTTAGATAATGTAGCTCCTCTTAAAAGGAAAATGGTCAGAGACAAAAAATTAGCACCCTGGTATAATGATGACAATCTCACATTAAAACAGACCACTCAAAAATTGGAATGTAAATGGCATCAAACAAAATTGGTAGTGTTCAAATTAGCATGGAAGGAGAGCTTCCTCAAGTATAGAAAAGCTCTTAGTACTGCTAGATGCGTATCTCTCCTCCCGAATAGAAAATAACAAAAATAATCCTAGATTCCTATTTAATACTGTAGCAAAATTAACCAGGAATAAGTCCACTATAGACACATGCATATCTGTAGTATGTAGTAGCAACGATTTCATGAATTTTTTTAATGACAACATTGAGAATATCCGACAAAAAATTCAAACTACTAATTTAAGGTCAGACAATGTAAGTGACCCTGTAGTTAACAATATAACTGTATCAGATCATCAGTTAGAATGTTTTACTCCCCTAAAAGAAACTGAATTACTTTCATTAATCTCGGCATCAAAAGCCTCAACTTGCGTACTAGATCCCTTACCTACACATCTATTCAAACAGATAATACCTGAAGTAATTGAACCACTTCTAAAAATAATAAATTCTTCTCTTATGATTGGCTATGTACCCAAATCCTTTAAACTAGCAGTTATCAAACCCCTGATTAAAAAACCTGACTTTGATCCCTGTCAGCTGTCCAATTATCGGCCAATATCAAACCTCCCCTTTATCTCCAAGATCCTTGAAAAAGCTGTGACACAGCAGTTATGCTCATATTTACACAGGAATAACATCCATGAAATGTATCAGTCAGGATTTAGACCTAATCATAGCACAGAGACAGCTTTGGTTAAAGTAATAAACGACCTACTGTTGGTGTCTGATCAGGCTGTGTCTCGCTACTTGTGTTGCTTGACCTTAGTGCAGCATTTGATACCATTGATCATTCCATTCTTCTGGATAGATTAGAAAATGTTGTGGGAGTTAAGGGAACAGCCCTCTCCTGGCTCAGCTCTGTGCTGTGGAAACACATCTACTGATGCAACTGGACACATCATCAGTGATGTTCCTGGAATCATTGGGTGTTTCGGGTCTTTCAACATCATACACCTTCATCCAGGTGACCCAGCCGGGGCTGATCAGACCCCAGCTTGTGTCCAGATGGCATGCTAGCTACCACGACTCCATGGTTCTCCTCTCTTGAGCCACAGCCATCTTGAGGCCCTCTCTGCCACTTCGGTGGTATTGTGGATGGCTCTCCTCTTCTGCTGTCCGACGATGCCTAAACACCCCAGTGCGCTGGCCAAGGACCGGGCCGCAAAGCCTCTGCAACCTACCTCAATTGGAAGGCACTTTGCCCTCCATCCTGACTGCTGGCAGTCATTGACCAGCCCCGTGTACTTGGAGAGCTTCCTTTCAAAAGCTTCTTCCAGGCGGTCTTCCCACGGGACTGTCAGCTCCAGCATTACGACCTGCTTGGTGGCCCCGGATACAAGGACGATATCAGGACGGAGGGTGGTGACTGCAATGTGGCTGGGGAACTTCAGTTGTTTTTCAAGGTCCACTAGCAGCTGCCAGTCTCTTGCAGAAGTCAGGGTGCCTGCTGGTGCTTTCTTTGCTTGGGCAACCTGCTCCCCAGCCCTGACAAAGGCGATGGTATACTTGGGGGGGGGGGCGCAGCTGCTTTGCCCATACCAGTCCTGTGTTGATGGCTTCAGCGATGGTCTTCAGGACTTGATCATGCCTCCACCGGTAACGCCCTTCTCCAAGTGCTGTTGTGCAGCAGCTAAGAACATGCTCCAAGGTGCCTCTCTTGGAACGCAATGGGCAAGCTGGTGACTCTGCAAGACCCCATGCATGCAGGTTTGATGGACTGGGCAACACGTCGTACACTGCCTGGATGAGAAATTTGATGCGGTGAGGCTCAGCTCTCCAGATCTCAGTCCAGGTCACTTTCCTCTCCAGCGCATTCTCCCATCGTGTCCAGGCCCCCTGCTGTCTCATGCCCACTGCCCTGCAAGATCTTATTTCCTCCACAGCAGCCCTCACCTCCTCTTGGACCAGGCGCCGCTTCTCCTTCCCCCTGGTGTTCATTTGTGGAGTCGGAAAGGATCCTAGACCAGCTCTGCCTTGTGCGACCACCCCCACCAGAGCCCTGTGGCGCAGCCTAGCTTCAGCCATTTGCACGGCCTCTTCTGCCTTCCACTTTCTACCTGTCCTCACTTGGATTCCAGCATTGGCCACCTTTGGATCACTGGAGTCTCTGTACAGCAACACTTCTCTAGCCCTCGTTACCTTGAACTCCTCCTCCAAGGATTTAAAGGGCAGCTGCAGTTTGTTATTGCACCCATAGAGTGCGATGCTGCTCAGGCTCTTAGGTAACCCCAGCCATCTCCGCAGGTGGTTGCTGACTTTCCTCTCCAAGGTCTCTACTGTGGATACTGGGACGGCATAGACGAGGAGAGGCCACAGGATCCTGGGGAGGATGCCGTGCTGGTAGACCCATGCTTTGAATTTTCCAGGTAGACCGGATTTGTCCACGGATTTCAGCCAGCCATTCAACTCAGCACAGGCTGTCTGGATAGATGTTGCATCCTTGAGAGAGCTGTCAAAGACCTTGCCCAAACTCTTAACTGGCTTCTCTGTGATTGTTGGGATGGCTGTGCCTGTGATGTTAAACCGGAACTTGTCCTCCACCTTTCCTTTCCTCAGCACCATGGATCTTGATTTGGCAGGTTTGAAACGCATTCGGGCCCACACCATCATCTTCTCTAGACCCTTCAGAATCCATTGGCATCCCGGGACTGATTCCGTCGTGACTGTAAGGTCATCCATGAACGCCCTAATGGGTGGCTGTCGTTGCCCAGAACTCATAAGAGGTCCTCTGCACTCTGGCTCAGCAGACTTAGTGAGCATATTCATGGCCAAGGAGAATAGTGTCACAGAGATCGTGCACCCTGTGATGATGCCAATATCTACCTTGTGCCAACTGAATAGAGTTGCTCCTGAAGAGACCCTCATCCTGAAGTTGTTGTAGTAGTCAGTAGTGAGATCTCTACACCTGCTGGGGACATGATGTTTCACCAGAGTGAGCTGGACAAGCTTATGCGGGATGGAGCCAAATGCGTTGGCCAAGTCAAGCCATAGCACTGACAGGTTTCCCCTATTTTCTCTGGCCTCTCGGATAAGCTGTGTCACCACGCCTATATGCTCCATACAGCCCGGCATCCCTAATATGCCACCTTTCTGGACTGATGTGTCAATGTAGGTGTTCCTTGCTAGGTAAGTACACAGCCTCTTGGAGATAGCACTGAAGAAGATTTTGGATTCAATGCACAGGAGGGAGATGATGCGGAACTGGTCAAGCTGGGTGGAGCCTTCCTCCTTAGGGATCCAAACCCCTTCTGCCATTCACCATTGTTCTGGGATCTTCCCCTTTCTCCAGAAGACTTGCAGGATTTTCCACAGCCGCAGTAAAAGTTTGGGACAGTTCTTGTACACTTTGTACGAAGTGCCACTTGGTCCTGGAGCGGAGCATGCTCTAGCTTTATGGACAACCTCTTTGATTTCCATCAGCTTCAGCTCCGACATGTCAAACTGCACCTCTGGCTCAGGTGGGTCAATAAGGATGTCGCAATCTCCCAACTCCAGCTCTCTTCTGGGGTCGCTGAACATCTGTGCAAGATGTTGGTCAATATCTTCCTTTGAGGAGGACAGTTTGCCGCTGCGCTTCTGGCCTAGCAGGTCTTTTATGAACTTGAAGGGGTTAGCGATAAAGGCCGCTCGTTTACGCGCCCTCTCGCGTCGCCGCCTCCGATGCCACTCTGCCTGGCGTAGAATCTTTATCCTCTTCCGGTGCATGGACATTAGTTGGGCTAGACCAAAGCGTTCCTCATCTCCTGCCTCTTTGTATTGAGACTTCAGCGCTTTCATCTCCCGCCTTATGAGATGGATCTTCTCCGCTCTGTGGTTCCTTGTGTAGGATGTTCCCAAGCTTTTCCTCACCTCTTTGCCAAACCGCTCAGCTGCCATCCTGACAATGATTGTTGTCATGGCTTGCAGCTTCTGGTCCACCTCTCCCTTTGACACAGACTCCAGAATTTTGTCCACGTCATCGTCGAACTGCTTCCACAGTGTAGTCATGGTAGCTGCCGGCCACTTAATCCGCCTCTGTTCCGACTGGGTGCTCAAGGAGTGCGGCGCCAACACCTGGAGGTTCTGAGCACTGTGGGGTGACTCCGGGCAAAGCCCCTCCTGCGACTCACCAGGTGGAACACCTGTGCGTTGTGTTGCTGCTGCTCCCCCCAAACACTTCATCTTTGCTTGGTGAATTTTCAAGCCGCGCAAGTTCTTGCATACTTTCCCACACGTACACTGAGAGCTCATAGTCGTTTGTCCATTGCCTTGGTCTGTCACCATTGAATCTGTCCAGTTGGGGTGCTCATCCTCCCCCCCTCTCAGGCACCCCTGGGGGTATCTCTCCCCCAGGGTCTTATTTAACTGATCGCTATCAGTATGTTGACATAAATGGTGATATTTCTAGACATACTGAGGTAAAGTTTGGTGTTCCACAAGGTTCTGTCTTGGGTCCACTGCTTTTTTCTTTATATGTGTTACCTCTGGGTGATATTATTTATAAACATTGTATTAGTTTCCACTGTTATGCTGATGACACACAGTTGTATGTTTCTGCAAAACCTGATGAGAGACACCAGCTTAATAGAATTGAGGAATGTGTAAAGGACATTAGACACTGGATGCTTATTAATTTCCTTCTGCTTAACTCTGACAAGACTGAAGTACTTGTACTAGGACCACATGCAGCTAGAAGTAAGTTTTCTGATTACACAGTAACTCTGGATGGCCTTTCTGTTTCTTCATGTGCAGCAGTAAAAGACCTCGGAGTGATTATTGACCCCAGTCTTTCATTTGAAACTCACATTGATAACATTACCCATATAGCTTTCTTGCATCTCAGAAATATTGCTAAGATAAGAAATTTAATGTCACTATGTGATGCGGAAAAACTAGTTCATGCTTTCGTTACCTCCAGGTTGGATTATTGTAATGTCTTACTGTCTGGATGTTCCAATAAATGCATAAACAAGCTCCAGTTTGTTCAAAATGCAGTAGCAAGAGTCCTTACTAGAACTAGAAAATATGACCACATCACCCCTGTCATATCCACACTGCATTGGCTCCCAATCAAATTTTGTATTGATTATAAAATACTACTATTGACCTTTAAAGCACTAAATGGTCTCACACCACAGTACCTGAGTGAACTTCTGCTCCTCTATGACCTGCCACACCTACTTGGATCAAAAGGTGCACGCTATCTGCTGGTACCTTGTATTGACCCTTCCCACTCACGTGACCTTCGTAAACGTGACCGCCATTTTGGACATGAAGAAATAATGGTTTATGGCACAGACCCTTTTGGTTCTCGCTCATCTAGCTGCTACAATGACTGCTTAGACTGCAACAATAATACCTAACACACATTTAAGTATCTGTCGTAAAGACGTGAAACTCGTCGAGTGACGAGTGTGTTCATTGATAAGCTAACACAATCTAAAAGTAGACATACCATCACGCTGCCCTGGCGCTGTGTACAGTTTACCTTCTATAGTTTGTGCACTCACTATTTGCCATTACTTTCTCCAACCCAGTGTTCGAACTATGCCGATATTTTCGGGGGGTCCCTTTTTTTCCCGGGGGGGGTGCTTGCGCTTGTCTCAGAGCGCGGATCTCCAAACACATGAGAAGCCTATCTTGCGCACATATCACGCGGACTCCACACCTCCACACACGCATCGCTTCTGAAGTCATAACTCATCAGGGGAAATCGTGTCCGCATTGGCATGTTCAAAAAACAACCTCGCGTCAACAATGATACCACACGCATGAAAAAAAACAGTCAGGCTACTCAACACATCTGATCCACAGCAGCACCAAAGCATCACTGGAAATCATGTCAACAACCAATCTTCCATTTCAACACGCGTCAACAAACAAATGGCACCACAAACATGAACGAATCAGTCAGGCTACCGATTCCAAACCCACAGCAGACGAATAATTAAATGCATCTTACCTTAAAGCAGAATCAACCACAAAGGAAGTGTGGTTGGCACTGTTGGCACACTTCCTTTCTACTAGTTTGTGTCCCCAACCTGGCAGCAGCAGTCGTTGTCATATCGGTTTATTTTATCTTTGATGTAAACACAACACTTCGGATATGCAAATGCTTCCCGTTACACATGATTGCTATGTCAATAAACATCATTTTGCCAATATTTTAGAGACTATCCATCTTCTCCGTCGGTCAGCAGCTGTCGGGATCCGATAAAATGATAAATCTTGCCTTGTGTGTTGATGGTTACTACATCCAGGTGCACAACAATATAATGGCATGATGGAAGTCTTGCTGAAAGTAAAAACTTTCTTTGATGGCTATATTCCTTTCGATGCTTCGCTGTCGTTCCTCATTGCTGGCTGTGGTAGACTACTGGTAGTTCATGTCCAAAATGGCAGCCGGATTTGTCGTGACGTCACATGGGATGGGTCAATTGTGAAGGCTACATCAGGGGGCAGAGCCTATTCTTACAAAGCCCCACAGTTATGGAACAGCCTTCCAAGTAGTGTTCGGGAATCAGACACAGTTTCAGCTGAAAACATATCTGTTTAGTCAAACCTTTTGTTAATGGTGTTTATGAGGTAAAGGTGTAGATCTGGAGGGTCCTCAGACATAGTGTTTTGGTAAACTGGGATGTATGGATGCTGTCAGTCCCCACTCACTTGCTCACTCAAGTTTGTTGACGGTGTAGTGGCTGGCTGCTTTATGTCTTGGGGCTCCCTCATGCCTGTGTTACCTTCTGGCTCTCCCCTTTTAGTTATGCTGTCATAGTTGCCGGAGTCCCTGCTTATACTCGGTGCAATATGTATACTGTTCCTACTTATTCACGTGACATTGGGTATACCTAACAACCTGTGTTTTCTCTCTCTCACCCCCCCCCCCCCCCCCCAAATCTGTCCCTCTGAGTTACATGTTGGTCCTGGGATCGAGATGCTGACCTCTTCTGCTCCTTGGACCTGCCTGATCCATCTTGGTGCCCTGTGTCTGGTTGGAGTCTCATCGCATCGCTCCTGTGGAGGACGGCCCCATGAGGACAGTTGAAAGTCACACTTGGAGGATGCTCTGGACTCTTACAGTAATGCTTTTATGGCTGAGGACTACAGTTGACTTGCTAACTTTAGGACTGCAGTTGTCATTTTATTATTGTTTTGCGTTCAAGCACCAACTGGGCCAGGAGCAGCAACTGGTCCTGGGACCAATTGGGCTTTCGTTTCCGTCTAGGCGTTTCATCCATTATGGAAAACAAATTTGGGTTATGTCAGACCTGGGCATTTTACGGCCCGTGGGCCGCATCCGGCCCTTTGGTTCATTCTGACCGGCCCGCATAAGGTTAATTAGAAATTACAAAATAAACGTATTTTCTAATTTTACCTCATGCATGGACTGAATGTACATTGCTTTTATTTTGAAGTTGTGTTCAACAAAAACGCAATGCGCGCGACATGAACATGACATGACATCCCACGCAACCTAATCCCGCGATAACTACTTCCGTAATTTGTCCAGACCAACCACAAACTTGTACGTCATCCTTCAAACGGTCCAGCCAATCACATAGTGTGACGTCACCAGCAGGCGCTGGAGCCCGAGCCGATCTGTAGATCTGATACCTACACCGAATCGACTGATGATCATCTGTCAGCTGTGCTTCGCATCTCCACCTCAGACATTCAATCTGACTTTGATGCACTCGTTAAAAACCAACAGAGACTAGATTTCTCTCACTGAACAAATAAAAAACTGAAAAACACCAAATGAGGTGATTAGACTACAAATGTGGGCATCATTATTATAATATGATGTATCTTGCTTGATATTTGGAGTAGAAAGACAATATTGTGATGTCTTTATTGTGTTTTGGGGTGAATGTGACCTGAAAAAAAATGGTACAAACGTTCACATTTTGTTAACCATTGTTTTGGGAAATTTGATTGAATAAATGACATTTTTTGTAAGGCAACCTCATTTTTTCCATACTCTTACCAGTCTTAGCAGCTTGTAAAAACAATGTTATTTACTGCTTTATATAAAGAAATACAATTAATATTATGCAGAATTTAGTTCAGCCTTTTGGTCCGGCCCTCCACAAAATTTTCTGTTTCTCATGTGGCCCCATGGAAAAAATAATTGCCCACCCCTGGGTTACGTGCATACTGACATTTAAAGTATGCAACATATTGTCCTAAATTGGATAATTGTCCTATTGAATAAGTGGCCTACGTGAACAACTAACAAGGCAAAAGGCGCTTTTATTCCCTTGACAATTTACGCACCGCAATCATCTTATTTTTATTTGCCAAAAGCATCATTTTTGGGTTTGCACTTAATTCTCTTCATACATGTATTTCTCTATCCATTATCTTTTCATAGGCTTTCTCATCCAGCTTTGAAGACTATTTCCTTATTTTCACTTGATGCATTACGTATGACTTTCCAATGAGCCGCCCTGTCACTCAACAACCAATCACCGTTGTCATTGCGTCTAAGCTCGTGCATGTGAATTGACGTCATCCATAGCAACAAAGGAGTTACTCTTAGTTTGAGTTCACAGTTTTCTTAACTAAAAGTAGGTCTCAGTGGCTTTGTGAATTACTTTTAAGAAACAACTCCTACATACAAACTTTTAGTGCGATTTAGGAGTACTCCTAACATTAAGATAAAATTCTTTGTGAATACGGCCCCTGGACTTGTAGTGAGTATGGAAGATGTGACCACTTACATCTCTGAGAACCATGTGCAAAGTGCAAATACAATATAATTATGCATAGCATGAAGATTAAAAGAAGGAAAAATCTCGATACCAAGGTATTTATGCTGTTCAACTAATGGTGTATCTACAGAAAGAAAAGCTGATTTTGGCATTTAAGGGTGATTTTCAACCATTTTATTTTAAATCCTATTTTAAAGTCTCCAAATTCCTGAATCATGGTTAAAAGAGGTGGATTTTGAAAGTTCTTCCATAAAAACTAATATATAATTTTCATATAAGAGCTACATGGTGCTGTGTTAGGTTAGAGATGGGAGTCTGATAAGATTGCCTTACCAGCTGAGCTAAAAGTTCAAGGAATAAGGCAAAGAGTCTTGGGCTTATATAGCATTTAAACATGATTGATATCGATAGTGGATGGTGTTAGAATATTGTCGGCACAGTGTCAAGCGTTGTATGAGTCAAACGCGACTTGCGTAGCCCAAGAGCTCAGCCTGTAGATTCCTTTCAAAGCAGTCGGGCTCAAAATGCTCCTCACAAACAACAGGATTTCTCCCAAAGGAGAGAGTTGCTAAAGTATGACCTGTTCCCAAGTTTTGTAGCCGCTGTTGAGCAAGTCGTTTACATCACTCAGTTGTTGGCAATGGAACACAGAAAAAAAATGCTTTCCCTTATTATCATGTTTATTATTTTTGCAAGCATTGGCTTTACATCAGTGTCAGGAGCAGTGAGCCAATCAAGATACAGGAAATCGATCAACGATTCTACATCATGCTGACCTTTTACTCCACCCATAAAATTGCAATATGGCTGGACCCTTAAGTGAGCAGGAATACAAAAGAATTTTAAAGCTCTGCTTTAGGCAGTACACTGTGGCAGTATGGGGAGTCAAAATGCATTTGTGCAAAAATTTCTAGCCTATGTTTATTTTTTGCTGCAGGTTCCTTTTAAGGGGAACCTATGACACACAAAAAGAGAGAGCAGAATTTGATAGGAATATTTCTGAGGGGTTGGAATACAGCACCTTTTCCATATAAATGAAACCTTCTTAAAGCCAGATAACTTCCAGAATAGACCAGAAAGACAAACAAGTCAAGTCTATTGAAAGCTTTCATGGTATCTAAAACAGGAAAAACTGCCACTGGAAACTTAATATCAGGACCTTTGTTGATCATATGCTGCAGTCACCTAATGTTATTTGTGACATTTTCTTTTGAAATGTACATTTGTTAGATCTTCGCAGTTGTTAGCTCTTCCAGCATTTCGATGTGGATTGCTCGTGAGGATAGACAAGTGAATACAAGACCATACCTCTTATGCTCTTTGCGATCTTGCTTCATGAAAAAAGGTCCAAAACAATCCATCCCACAAAGAGAGAACGGTGGGGAGGGATTGACATGGCAAACAGGCAGATTCGCCATTTTTTGTTTCTGTTGGTCTGCGAGCTCTCCTGCATGTGACACACTGTTTAATGTAATTTGCCACAGCTTTGCTGCCACCAATCACCCAGTATCCATTTGCTCTAAGCTCATTTAGGGTCTGCCCTCGACCTTGATGTTGAGTTTTTTCATGGCAGTAACCTAAGATCAGGCGTGTAATCACACCATCTCTCGGTAAGATCACTGGATGTTTCAAGTCATGTGATAACAAGGCCTTCTTCAAACTCCCACCTACTCTGAGAATGCCATCTTGCAATACTGGGTCAAGCTGGAACAACTGATGGCTATGTGGCAGTTTGCCATTGCTCAGTACTTGCCTCTCATCTTTAAAGGCATCCATTTGAGCCAGTTTCACAAACACTAGACTGGCTCTTTTTTCGGTCTTCAACAGTTATGGGCTCCACTGTTTTGGCTCTTTTTGCTAGTGTCTGGATCCGAGCGACAACATTCAATGCTGTATGCCATTTTGAGAACTGTTCAAATCTCTCCAAAAAACTGTCCTCTTCAGTCACCTTTACTTGGAGTATTTGTGTAGTTTTGATTTCTGGATCTCCCACCATAAGCTGAGGAGTAGATTTTGGTATCACAATCTCTCTCTCCCACAGGAATTTTGGTCCAGTAAACCAAGTCGAACTCATCAACTCTGCAACCTTGAGGCCTCTGGAAGCGTGATCCGCTGGATTTTGGTCAGTGTCCACATAGTGCCATTGTTCTGGGTCTGTAGTTTCTCTAATTCGTTGGACTCAATTTGAGACAAAGACGTGAAACCTTCAGGCTTCATTGTTAATGTAGCCCAAGACTACTTGTGAATCTGTCCAAAAATATTCTTGGTCGATTTTAAGCTCTAGCTCCTCCTTCAACATACTGCTGACTGCTGAAGAGACAACTGCAGCTGTTAACTCCAGTCTAGGTATGGTCACAACCTTTGTGGGTGCAACCCTTGCTTTACCTATAACCAAAGAATAATACACTTTATCTTCTGTCAGCACATGGATATATGAGCATTGAGCATACCTGTGGCTGCTTGCATCCGAGAAGTGATGCAGTTCCATCCTTTGTACCTTCTCTGGGTTTTCAGGAGCAAAACACCTTGGGATCTGGAGTTTCTGCAGATTTTCTAAATCTTTCAGCCAGCTCTCCCATCGTGGTTTTAATTCTCCAAGTAGTGGTTTGTCCCATCCAACACCCTTTTGGCACATTTGCTGCAGTATTTTCTTTCCCTGTAGGATGAATGGAGCCAGGAAGCCTAGTGGATCGAACAAAGAGGAGACTGTGGAGAGAACACCCCTCCGTGTTGCAGGCTTCTCATCCCAAGTGACTTTAAAGGGGAAGGTGTCACTGTTCACACTCCACTTTACTCCCAACACTGTCTGGACTGGGAGTTCATCGTGGTTTAAATCCACATCCTGAACTCCATTAGCTCATTCACTATCTGGAATAGACTCCAGGACTTCTCTGTTGTTTGAAATGAACTTGTGGAGGTGTAATCTCCCACTTGCACATACCTTTTGTGCTTCTCTCACTAGTTTAACTGCCTTGTCCACTGATCCTACACTAATGAGGCCATCATCAACATAGAAAATTTTCCTGATGAAGTTGGATGCTATGGGATAGTCTTTCTCAGTTTGGCTTGCCAGGTATTTCATCCCATAGTTTGTGCATCCAGGAGAGGATGCAGCTCCAAAAAGGTGAACCCACATGCAATACTCCTTTGGCTATGACTTTGTATCACCATTTTCACACCACAGGAACCGTAAGTAGTCTCTATCCTCTGGGCTTACATGGAATCTGTGGAACATTGTCTCTATATCACTCTATATCACTGTGATCGGATAATTGCAGAACCTGCACAGCACTCCTGTCAGTCCGTTTGTGAGATCAGGTCCAGTTAACAGGTGATCATTCAGGGTCGTGCCATCATATTTAGCAGAGCAGTCAAACACAACTCTAATTTTATCTGGTTTTCTGGGATGATATACTCCATGGTGAGGAATATACCACCTATTTCCTGCCTTAGGTTGGTTCTCAGCTTTATCTGCATCTCCGTTCTTAAAGATACCTGCCATAAACTTAACATAGTCATCCTTAAAATTTGGGTTTCTCTCAAATTTTCCTTTCAGCTGCTTCAGCCTCACCAGAGCCAGATGCTTATTCTCCGGCAAGTGTGGGCATGTCTTAAAGGGGAGAGGCATTTCAAGGTGACCTTCTGCATTCTGGTATGCAGCAACTGCATAAACTGTACGTCGTCTTGTGACATACTCTTCTCTCCAGGGTTTGTATCTTTAAAATCAGCTTCAAGGGCTCTGAGGACAGTGGATGGTGTCAGTGATGGAAGCTCTCTGATACATACACAATGACACAGACCTGTCACTTCTGTTGACTTTATGACCTGTGGTGAATTGCCGACAATGCTCCAACCCAGGTCAGTCTTGATGCCATAAGGCTCATTGTCACCTCCCGTTATGACATGTCGTGGAGCCAAAGCCCTGGGGCAGTCATAACCAATGAGGAATCCAACCTCACACTCCATTAGCTCTGGTATTTCATGTGCTATTTTGTTCAAATGTTTCCACCTTTTAGCAGTTTCAGGGATTGGGATATGAGAACATTCAAGTGGGATGAAATCTCTTGTATAAGCCAGTGGCAAGTTGATAAAGCTTTGTGAGGTAAACCCTCTAACTCTAAGCCCACTGACTCTGTCACTCTTAATGATGGAATCCTTTCCCATCATAGTGGTTAGCTTCAACTTGACTGGCTCTAAAACTACCCCCATCGTCTCACATACCACCTGATCTACAAAGGTGTTGCTACTCTGAGTGTCTAACAGGGCATACACTAAAGTCTCTGTTTCAGGGATGGTGGTTGCGGAAATCCATACAGGCACGATGTGCTCCCACCATTACCTTTCTCTACACTACAAGAAAGAGAGAATGTATTCTCTTCTGTTTGCATAACTTGAAGAACAGATGTATCTGCAGCTGCAGGACGGTCCTCGTGAAGTGGTGTTGGATGTGATTTTTTACATATGCCACATGTTGCTTTCCGCTTGCAGTCCTTTGCACTGTGTTCTCTCCTAAGTCAACTAAAGCACAAATTATTGTCCATTATAAACTTTCTCTTTTCCTCTACAGACTTGATGGAGAGGTTGTGGCATTTGTGCAGGGAATGCATTTCTCCACAGAACATACATGGAAATGGGTTTGAAGATGGAAATGCAGTGTTCACTTTCTTTGATGCATTTGAATCCTTTGAGCTGTCCTCCACAGCATGTTGGTATGTTTTTGTTGTCATTGACTTATCCGACGCTTTCACATTTGTGATGAATGCGGTAGCCTTTGGCCGCCTTACATCTCTTGGTGACCTTTCTTCAGTGGACCTTAAAGCCTGAAAGGATGTCACAGGATTTGCATGCACTATCTGCTTCATTTGCCACAAATTCAGCAAACTCCTTGAAATCTGGGAATTCCTCTGTTTGTTTCAACTGCTTCGTGACATGGCGATTCCAGCGAGAGGTTAACCACTCAGGGAGTTTTTGGAGCAATTTTTGATTCTCCTCACAGTCATTTAACACCTGGAGCCCTTTAATGTGTGGCATGGCATTGCTGCAAGCTGTCAAAAAATCACTAAATTGTCTCAGTTTGGCTGACTCTCTCAAACCAATCTTTGGCCATTTATTTAGTTTTCCTCTAAAGGCACGCTGGATTACAAAGGGGTGACCATATCGAGCATTCAGGGTCTCCCATGCTTGGCTGTAAGCTTCATCATCGCTCCTATAGAAGCTTCCTTCAACTACAGATTGCGCCTCACCACTGATGTATTTCTGCAGGTAAAACAACTTGTCGGCTGGGCTTGTACATCGACGTCCTATCAATGTCTTGAAACATATGCTCCATTCTAGGAACTTCAGTGGGTCTCCTGAGAAGACTGAAGGCTCAGGTGCAGAAAGTCTGGTAAGAACCGTTGTGTCATGTAGAGCCTGTATTAATGATTGCTTTTGGTTTACACTGTTTGGTTGTTTACTGTTATTGTTCTGACATGCTTATTCCATCTTGGTTTCTTTACGATGCACTGAGGGATGAGTGGTCATCTTGCCGTGTGCGGTTTCGATTTTATCACAGACCTCGCTTGAGTCAGCTTCAGAATAGGCCTTAAGCTTTGCAGCTATAACATCCAGGTCTCTTTGGTTTTCTAATCTTTTGAGTTCTTGTTTTTGAGCAGCAATCACCTCCTCCATGTCGATTTCAACCTTCTTTGCGGCCAGTTCAGCAGCACACTCTGCCTTTTTCGCTATGATGTCTCACAGTCCTGCTGAACTTGATGTACGGCTTGAGTGATAACTACGTACAGTTGATTTGGTTACTGAAGACCCAAATATTGACTGGGCATACTCTCTGTCCAGTACCAAGCACAGGCTTGCATTTTCTGCGCTGCCATCAAAGTCTTCTAACCCCACTTTACTCATGCGCACCTTCAATAACTCCATCTAATCTCTTGTGACTGTGTCGCAAGAATCCATCTTCCTTCTAATTTCAGTAGAGGGTGCTGACTGGGATCGTACATTTTCATACGCACATTTCACCTGTGTTTCCAGCCCCTCAACAGCGTCCATCATGCCACTCAAGTCTTCATCAGGGCACTCATTCTTAAGATTAGCACATGCATCTCTAACCTGCTCCTTCCATTTTTTATATAGGGAAGTAAATTTACTCTCACTCTGCAAAATTTGTTGTTGTTTCAAGTCCAACATTTTAGGGGTTAATCTCCTCTCACGTGAGGATTTCCTGAGCCCAATAGTTTGAGAAGTGGCAGGGTTAACTGTTAGCTTAAGTATTTCTATTTGTGCTTGAATATTACCTATAAGTAATTCTAATCTCTGCCTTTTAGCCTTATCAGTTTGTAGTTCTAATTGTTCAGTTAACCTGTTCAACTCCTTTTGAAGGGACTCAATTTGTTCACTTACTTCACCCTCTTGTACCTTTTCCCTGTTAAGTGACATTGAACAACCTTGGAAAAAGCACTATAACTTTCAAGTTATCGCTAGATATCTAAAAAGATATCATACAAGCATAGCTTGTAAGATATCCAAGAGCTATTCCAATTACTCAAGTAAATTACTTCAATGGCGGTACAGTGGTGTAGTGGTTAGCACTGTCGCCTCACAGCAAGAAGGTCCGGGTTCGAGCCCCGTGGCCGGCGAGGGCCTTTCTGTGCAGAGTTTGCATGTTCTCCCCGTGTCCGCGTGGGTTTCCTCCGGGTGCTCCGGTTTCCCCCACAGTCCAAAGACATGCAGGTTAGGTTAACTGGTGACTCTAAATTGAGCGTAGGTGTGAATGTGAGTGTGAATGGTTGTCTGTGTCTATGTGTCAGCCCTGTGATGACCTGGCGACTTGTCCAGGGTGTACCCCGCCTTTCGCCCATAGTCAGCTGGGATAGGCTCCAGCTTGCCTGCGACCCTGTAGAACAGGATAAAGCAGCTACAGATGAATTACTTCAATTTGCAGTTAAACCAAAACATCAAACATCATCATTAAACATTCACCTCAACTTCACTGCTAAATCAGGAACAACAGTTATATTATGAGGACGTATTAATCGCTTTCTCAGTAAAGTACAAGTATTATTGTTATCACTTTGAACCAACAACGATTAATAGTTACTCTATTTTTGTTTTTTCTTTCATTCAAAGTGTCCATAAAGTAGTGCAGTCAAACCTGGCGCCATCTGTGGGGTCAATGTGTGCCGCTGCGCTGGCAGCAGTTGGATGAAACAGTCACTGGACGCTGAGGCCTGTAGAGGATATTTGCAGTCCTGTAACTCCAAATATCCTTTACAGGCCTCAGCGTCCAGTGACTGTTTCATCCAACTGCTGCCAGCGCAGCGGCGCACATTGACCCCACAGATGGCGCCAGGTTTTTTGCAAAAATTAATAAATAAATACTGTGTGCGCCTTCCAAACCGTGCAGAAAACCCTTTGGGAATCCCGCTCTCTCTACTGCCATGCTCTCTCTGTTACAATTATTTACCCATAATGCAGCACGCATGACCCCATGAACTCCGGTCATGTGACAACGCAAGATAAATAAAAATTACAATAAATAAAACATATATTTCCCCCACCAATCATTGTCACTCCCAAACCATAGAGTTTCAATACTTTATAAAATACAAATCAGTATCTCTGACAGTTACACCACCGTGCCGCCCATATCTGTAATGTTTTCCTGTTTGCACACTGGCTAAACTAACTTATATAAGAATACTGGGACGCACACTGGACATAACTGATTGGTCGTTTATTCCACCATTTAGAAGATAACATACAAATCTCACGGGAGCACTGGGATAATGCCCGGGGGCTACGGTGTCCCTTTGAGGACATACAGTCAGGATGTTACATCTCCCTTCTTAAGAGAAAAATGGCATCACATAAACACAAAATATTCATTTCATGAACAGAACACTTGTGTTTAAAACGCTTAGGATATATGACATTCAATTGGTTAACACAACAGTTGTGCTTGGGGCACTAAAGAGAAAGTTACATTCCATTCATTAACTTCATGAACGTGCTTAAGGCACTTGTAAGGAATCTGAAAAGTACATTCTTTGGTCATTAGTGTCATTGCTAAATGTAAACAAGTGCAGGCAGCAGAGATAAGGTAAGTGTAATGAATTCAGTGTAGGTGCAATTAGTGAGTGATCAATCTCATTAAACCAGTCTCGTTAAATATTAAATCAGTCTCATTAATAATACCATTAATTTTGATGCTTAATAATAAATTAGCAAACAGCTAAATTATAGTATATTCCAAACTATTATGATCACTTACCGTATTACATAACTCATATGCACCTTGGAATTCTTTTGAGATTTGGGTGACTTCAAAAGTATTGGAACAACAAATAAAACACACAATTTCAATAATAATTGAATTTATTATAACAAAGATAAAAATGAATAATAACAGTTGAAATCTTCAGCAAACAGTGAGATGTGAGTGTGTTGTGGTGAAGACAAAAAATTAGCTTTGTGTGCTAATTAAGATGTGTTTGTGTGTGAGGCCTGGTGACCACGTGTTTCTAAGTAACACAAGCGAATTAGCTTTGGTTGCTAAGACAAAGGAATGCTAGCTAAGGTGTGTTTGTGCATGGGGGAGTTGACCACGTGTTTCTAAGTAAAACAAAGAATTAGCACGTATTGCTAATGAGACAAAAGAATTAGCTGCATGTGGCTAGCTAAGGCCCAAGGATCCTACCTCGTGGAGTTAAGACAAAAGGTGTGTATGTGAGTGTGGAGGAGGGCCGCCACGTGTTCCCTTGAGACAATACACTTGGCCCTGGATGCTAATGGGACAAAAGAATTAGCCATAGGCTAATTTCACTAGCTTATAACAGTACTAAATCCACTGAAATCTTGATGCGGTCAAAATACGTGTAATAATGAAATTAAAGTGTTAGACAGGAATAGAGAGCATGCAAAGCCTATCTATTAAACAATTGAGAGATTAAAACAAAATAGAACAACCATCAATTCAACACGCTGCGTGTCTACAGTGTATTTAAACCTTTCCTGAGTTTAAATTTACACTATTTCAATAAAGCAAATTCCTAAGACTAGCTTTTATGCCCAAATGCCAATCTTACTTCAGTATCTCGCCTCTACGCGAGATTATGAGATGTTCCAAGACTTTTGGAGTTTCACCGTTGTGGAGACCTCCGTGAAGCACAGAGAATTTCTTGGTCCGACGCGTGGTCGCTCATGAGGAAAAGAGAGTCTCTGATCAGACAATGTGCACAGAGAATTAATTAGAAGGATCTGGTCGCTTCTAACCTTAAATTAACTGCTTGGGCTGCAGTCGTACGTACTTATAATGAATAAAACCGGTTGTAACTCAAGCTGAGTTTAAAGTCGCGCGAGTCTAGAATCAACCGTGGCCAAAGGTGAAAGAGAAGCGCGAAACTCTGATTCTTGAGGAAAAGAAAAGACGTCTTTATCTGGTTTTCTGGTGCAGGGTATCTCTTTGTGTCCAGATGGCTTGACATCCACGACGAGAGAGAGAGAGAGAGAGAGAGAGACGGAAGCGTTGTTCCGTTACTTATGCCTTCCTGGAGGATGTGACATTGGTGATCCCACCCAGGCGTGACGTAGGTCAATGCGGAAGTTGGCTGATGGGAAATGTAGTTTCTTAAAGGGACTGTACCTACATCAGTAGCATTCTAGGTAGGAAGAAAAGTGTAAATTTCTTGTAAGATTCAGGTCACATGTAAGTGGACTCAGGTAGTGAACTCATCTTTTTTTTTAGGTAACAGGTAAGTCAAACAACAACAAACAGGTAAGTTAACGCATTTTCAAGTAACAGGTGAATCAAGTGACAGGTAAGTAGATTTTTTTTTTTTGGACAGCGATCCGCCTACACAGATTACAGGTCGAGAACTTGCCTTGGCCTGGAAATGCGGCCAGACCTTGTTGTGTAACCAGGGTGATGTTGGTCTGCAGGTCTCAGGTGGTTGGCAGGTGCAGGGCGTGGGGGCTATGTGTTGTTGGTGCGCGTGTCTGCGTGTTGCGTGTCCCTGGTGTCTGGGGCGTCTCTGCTTTTACGGAGGTGCCAGCGGTTGCGCCGCAGAGTCTGTCCATCTCCTGTCTGCACGTGGTAGCTCCTATGTGTGTGTGCATGTTGTGTTACCATCACAGGTCTCCATGAGCCGTCATCCTGACGGAAGCGGACAGGTGTGCCAACAGGTAAGTTAGGCAGTGCCTTGGTACCTCTGTTGAAGTACACTTGTTGACTGTCTTGGCATGCCTTTCACTGATCTTGGACGGCTTTCCGGGGTACAATCTGTGGCTGTAGTTACCTGCTGGTCACTGGGAGTATGGAGCGTAGTCGTCGGCTCATCAGAAGCTGGGCAGGTGATCGGAGGTTGTCCACTGAAGTGTTCCTGTACTCCAGCAGAGCGAGGTAGAGGTCTCTGTTTCCAGCTTTTGCTTTGTCCAGCATGCGCTTTGCCGTCTGGACAGTCTTTTCGGCGAGGCCGTTGCTCTGGGGGTAACGTGGACTGGTGGTGGTGTGGGTGAAACCCCATGCATTGGCGAAGTGACAGAACTCCTCAGAGCTGTAGCACAGTCCGTTGTCGCTGATGACTGTCTCTGCAATGCCGTGACAAGCAAATGCGGATTTGAGTTTGGAGATTACCGCAGATGAGGTGTAGCTGGTAAGCCTCTCCATTTCAAAGAATCTACTGTAGTAATCTACAATGATGATGAACGCTTGAGTGTTCCATGTGAAGAGGTCTGTACCTACTACTTTCCATGGTCTCTCGGGTATGTCGTGTGACAGCAGGGGTTCTCTAGGGTTGGCACCACGTCTTTCTTGGCATATGCTGCACTGTTCCACTGTTGTTTCAATCGGTTTGCCCATCCCAGGCCAGAACAGGAGGTCTCTCGCTCTGTGTTTGCTTTTTTCCCACGCCCATGTGTCCTGTGTGTATGCGTTGGATCATGTTTCCTCTGAGGCTCAGAGGGACAATTATCTTCTCACCTTTGAAAAGTATGCCTTCCATCTCAGAAATCTCATATCGGTGATTCCAATATTCCTGGATGCTGGACCGGCATTTCTTCCTGTCGTCAGGCCATCCATTCTGTGTGGCTCTTTTGAGCGCAGTGAGCTGTGGATCCTGTGCTGTTGCGTCCTTGATCTCCAGTAGCTTGCTGTCACTCACTGGAACAGTACTTATGAGTGTGTGTACCTGTGCTTCCATGCTCTCCATGAGGCTGCGGTCATGGTGCTCAATGGACTTCCGGGACAACGTGTCAGTGACTGGAATGTCCTTACTGGGGCGGTGGGTGATGTGGATGTCGTATTTCTGGAGCTGTAGTATCATCCTCTGTAACCGCGGTGGTGCTGCAGCCAGTGGTTTTCGGAGGATTGCTTCTAGCGGTTTGTGGTTGGACTCTACAATCACCCGCCGTCCATACATGTACTCATGAAAGCGCTTGCAGCCGAATAACACTGCATACAGTTCCTTTTCTATCTGAGCATAGTTCAGTTCAGTACTGTTGAGTGACTTGGAAGCATAGGCTATGGGCTTTTCCTCTTGAAGCATGACCACACCGATGCCACATTTTGGAGCATCTACCTGGAGTCTCAGTTCTTTATGAGGATCAAAGTACGCTAGCACGGGGTGATGTGTTATGAGTTCCTTCATCTGCATGAATGTTTTGTCATGGTTTTTGTCCCATAGGAACTCGCTGTCCTGCTTTAACAGTTGACGCAGTGGTGCATTTACCTCAGAGAGACGTGATGCGAACCTGGCCAAGTAGTTGGCCATTCCAAGGATGGTTTCCAACTCCCCTCTGTTTGTGGGTGGCTGCGTTTCTCTTATCGCCTTCACCTTTGCTGGGTCCGGCTTGATTCCTTCACACGATAGCGTATGGCCGAAGTAGCTGACCTCTGACACGCAGATTTGGCACTTGTCAGGGTTCAGCCTTACCCCTCTTTCTCTCGTGCATCTCAGCATGGCCCTGAGGTTGTTGTCATGTTCAAGCTTTGTTTTACCAAAAACCAGTAAGTCATTGACAATGGCGGCTACGCCTGGGAGGCCTTCATACGTTTCATCAACACGTCTCTGGAATTCGTCTTGAGCGGAATTGATTCCGAACGGCAACCTTAGGAACCTGTATCTGCCGAAGGGGGTGTTGAATGTTGTTAGCAGGGAAGAAGTCAACTTTATGGCCCAGTAGCCTGATCTGGCATCGAGGATGCTGAAATACTTCACTCCAGCAAGCTTCGTGGTGACGTCCTCCAACGTTGGTAATGGGTAGTGGGGCCTTTGGATCGCTTTGTTGAGGGCTCTGGGGTCCAGGCAGACCCTCAGCTTACCAGTCTGGGGCTTTTCTTTGACCACGAGGGCATTAACCCACTCTGTGGGCTCTGTCACTTTGCAGATCACATTGCTCTCTTCCATCTTATCGAGCTCCTGTTTCAGTCTCTCTTGCAGAGTGCTTGGTACTCTCCGTGGGGGGTATACTACTGGTGTGGCATGTGGGTCGACATGGAGGTTGCACTCCCCTGGAAATTCACCTATGCCCTGGAAGATGTCGGCATATTCCTTGAGAAGGCTGTCTGTGTCTGTGCACGGCTTCACCTCTTCTTCGCCCATGGCCAGTATCAACTTGATTAGTTTTAAGTCCAAGCTAGCTCTCATCCCTAGGATGGGTGGTGCTTTGGTGTCAACTATGTAGAAGTCAAGTGTGATGGAGGTGTTCTTGTACTTGCATTTTAAATGACAGGTGCCCTTCACGTGGAGGAACTCTCCCCCATAGCTGGTGAGTCGTTGGGTAGCTGGTGTTATAGCAGTATCACTGAACAGTCTTTCATACATGTGTAGGGGTATTGCATTAGTCTGTGCGCCAGTGTCAATTTTAAATTTAACTTTCTGAGTTCCAACTTCAGAAAGTTAAATTTAAAATTGACACTGGTGCACAGACTAATGCAATATCCCTACACAATTTTTTTAAATTTAACTTTCTGAGTTCCAACTTCCCCTCCTAGAACTGCCACCTTATTGTGGTGGAGGGGTTTGTGTGCTTGAATGATCCTAGGAGCTATGTTGTCGGGGGCATTATGCCCCTGTTAGGGTTTCCCAAGTCAGACAGGTCCTAGGTGACAGGCCAGACCAAGAGCAGTTCACCAAAAACCCCCTATGGAGAAAAAATCCAGGACCGTGACATCGCCCGGTATGATGCAGCTGGGCCCCCACCCTGGAGCCAGGCCCGGGGTTGGGGCTCGTATGCGAGCGCTTGGTGGCCGGGCCTTTGCCCATGGGACCCGGCCGGGCTCAGCCCGAAGAGGTGACGTGGGCCCGACCTCCTGTGGGTTCACCACCCACAGAGGTAGCAGTAGGGGTTTGGTGCAGTGTGGATTGGGTGGCAGTCGAAGGCAGGGGCCTCGACGACCTGATCCCCGGACACAGCGGCTGGCTGTTGGGACATGGAATGTCACTTCACTGGGGGGGAAAGAGCCTGAGCTTGTGCGGGAGGTTGAGAGGTACCGGCTAGAGATAGTCGGGCTCACCTCCACGCACAGCTTGGGCTCTGGAACCCAGCTCCTCGAGAGGGGCTGGACTTTCCACTTCTCTGGAGTCGCCCGTGGTGAGCGGCGGCGGGCTGGTGTGGGCTTGCTTATAGCTCCCCAGCTCAGCCGCCATGTGTTGGAGTTTACCCCAGTGAACGAGAGGGTCGCCTCTCTGCGCCTTCGGATTGGGGAGAGGGCTCTTGCTGTTGTTTGTGCCTACGGGCCAAATAGCAGTATAGAGTATCCGGCCTTCTTGGAGTCCCTGGGAGAGGTACTGAGGGGTGCTCAGACTGGGGACTCCATTGTGCTACTGGGGGACTTCAATGCTCACATGGGCGATGACAGTGACACCTGGAGGGGCGTGGTTGGGAGGAACGGCCTCCCCGATCTGAACCCGAGTGGTGTTTTGTTATTGGACTTCTGTGCTAGTCACGGTTTGTCCATAACAAACACCATGTTCGAGCATAGGGTGCACCATAAGTGCACGTGGCACCAGGACACCTTAGGTCGGAGGTCGATGATCGACTTTGTAGTCGTTTCATCTGATCTCCGGCCCTATGTCTTGGACACTCGGGTGAAGAGAGGGGCTGAGCTGTCAACTGATCACCACCTGGTGGTGAGTTGGATCTGCTGGCAGAGGAGGAAGCTGGACAGACCTGGCAGGCCCAAACGTATGGTGAGGGTCTGCTGGGAACGTCTGGCCGAGCACTCTGTTGGGGAGGTCTTTAACTCCCACCTCCGGGAGAGCTTTTCCCAGCTTCCGAGGGAGGTGAGGGACATTGAGTCTGAGTGGACCATGTTCTCTACCTCCATTGTGGATGCAGCTGTTCGGAGCTGTGGCCGCAAGGTCTCCGGTGCCTGTCGTGGCGGCAATCCCCGAACCCGGTGGTGGACACCGGAAGTAAGGGATGCCGTCAAGCTGAAGAAGGAGTCCTATCGGGCCATGTTGACCTCCGGGACTCCTGAGGCAGCCGACGGGTATCGGCAGGCCAGGCGTGCTGCAGCTCGGGCAGTTGCGGAGGCAAAAACTCGGAACTGGGAGGAGTTCGGGGAGGCCATGGAGAAGGACTATCGGTCGGCCTCGAAGAAATTCTGGCAAACCATCCGGCGTCTCAGGAGGGGGAAGCAGTACTCTGCCAACACTGTTTACAGTGCGGGTGGGGAGCTGTTGACCTCGACTGGGGACATTGTCGGGCGGTGGAAGGAATACTTTGAGGATCTCCTCAATCCCACCATCATGTCTTCCACTGAGGAGACTGAGGCTGATGACTCAGAGGTGGACTCATCCATTACCCAAGCCGAAGTCACTGAGGTGGTTTGCAAGCTCCTCGGTGGCAAGGCACCGGGGGTGGATGAGATCCGCCCTGAGTATCTCAAGTCTCTGGATGTTGTGGGGCTGTCTTGGTTGACACGCCTCTGCAACATCGGGTGGCGGTCAGGGACAGTGCCTCTGGAGTGGCAGACTGGGGTGGTGGTCCCTCTTTTTAAGAAAGGGGACTGGAGAGTGTGCTCCAATTATAGGGGAATCACACTTCTCAGCCTCCCAGGGAAAGTTTACTCCAGGGTACTGGAGAGGAGAATTCGACCAATAGTCGAACCTCGGATCCAGGAGGAACAATGCGGTTTTCGTCCTGGTCGCGGAACACTAGACCAGCTCTATACCCTTCATAGGGTGCTTGAGGGTTCATGGGAGTTTGCCCAACCAGTCCACATGTGCTTTGTGGATCTGGAGAAGGCATTCGACCGTGTCCCCCGTGGTATTCTGTGGGGGGTGCTTCAGGAGTATGGGGTTCGGGGCTCTTTGCTAAGGGCTGTCCGGTCCCTGTACGAACGGAGCAGGAGTCTGGTTCGCATTGCCGGCAGTAAGTCAGACCTGTTCCCAGTGCATGTTGGACTCTGGCAGGGCTGCCCTTTGTCACCGGTTCTGTTCATAATTTTTATGGACAGAATTTCTAGGCGCAGCCAGGGGCCGGAAGGAATCCTGTTTGGGAACCACAGGATTTCATCTCTGCTTTTTGCGGATGATGTTGTCCTGTTGGCTTCTTCAAACCAGGACCTTCAGCATGCACTGGGGCGGTTTGCAGTCGAGTGTGAAGCGGCTGGGATGAGAATCAGCACCTCCAAGTCCGAGGCCATGGTTCTCGACCGGAAAAGGGTGGCTTGCACTCTCCAGGTTGGTGGAGAAGTCCTGCCTCAAGTGGAGGAGTTTAAGTATCTCGGGATCTTGTTCACGAGTGAGGGAAGGATGGAGCGTGAGATCGACAGGCGGATCGGTGCAGCCTCCGCAGTGATGCGGTCGCTTTACCGGTCCGTTGTGGTGAAGAAGGAGCTGAGCCAAAAGGCGAAGCTCTCAATTTACCGGTTGATCTACGTTCCGACTCTCACCTATGGTCATGAGCTTTGGGTAATGACCGAAAGAACAAGATCGCGGATACAAGCGGCTGAAATGAGTTTCCTTCGCAGGGTGGCTGGGCGCTCCCTTAGAGATAGGGTGAGAAGCACAGTCACTCGGGAGGAGCTCAGAGTAGAGCCGCTGCTCCTCCACATCGAGAGGAACCAGCTGAGGTGGCTCGGGCATCTTTTTCGGATGCCTCCTGGACGCCTCCCTGGGGAGGTGTTCCAGGCATGTCCCCCCGGGAGGAGGCCCCGGGGAAGACCCAGGACACGCTGGAGGGACTATGTCTCTCGGCTGGCCTGGGAATGCCTCGGTGTTCTTCCCAAGGAGCTGGCCGAGGTGTCTGGGGGGAAAAGGAAGTTTGGGCTTCCATGCTTAGACTGCTGCCTCCGCGACCCGGTCCCGGATAAGCGGAAGAAGACGAGACGAGTTCCAACTTCAATTTCAGCATAAGCCTGTTCGTTATGTTTTCCTGTGTTTTCAGTTGTAAATTCATCAATAAATAATTCTACTTGTTCGTTGTCAGTGTCTTCTTCTACTGTATGTATGGCTTTCCTTGCATATGTGTTTGTGTGTGTATATTGTTTTGACTTGCAGACTTTTGCAAAGTGATTTAATTTCTTACATTTCATACACTGCTTGCCTTTGGCTGGGCAGGTGCTGTCTTTGGTGGTGTGCAGACCTCTGCACCGGTCACATTCACTGCCTCTGTGTGCTGTGGCTAACTCTCCTGGCCTAGCTTTGAAACTCGTGTTTGTTCGTTTGTGTTTGTTAGTCTTGTGTGTTCGTTTGTGTTCAGATCTTCGGCCTATGGCATGTACAGCGTCGGTGTTAAGGTCCTTGCCTCCTACCATCTCCTTGAGCTGGGTTTGCGCTAGCTCGTGAGAGCGCGCGATGTCTATGGCCTTGTCTAGCGTTAGCTCTGTGCCGTGGCTAAGCAGCTTTTCCCGCACTCGCGGTGAATTCGTTGAGAAGACAATGCAGTCTCACACCATCTCGTCACTGTTTGGATACCCACAGTCTTTAACTAACAGCTTTAGTTCAGTGACAAAGTGTTCAAAAGTTTCCCCATTCCCTTGCATTTTCTCATGGAAGCGATATCTTGCATATATTGGGTTAGACTTTGGTGTGAGATATTCAGTGTACTTTATCGTAGTATGTTTGTACTTTCTTTGCATTGTCATCTGTTAATGTCCATGTGTTAAAAATGTCCCGCCCTTTCTCCCCGATCCATAAGAGAAGGTAACTGCACTTGTCCTGTTCCGGTTTCTCCCTCAGAGGTCTGGAGAACATCAGCTCCGTGTGCTGTTTGAAATGTCGCCACGCTTCAGGCAAGTTCGATGAATCCCAATTCATCTTGGGTGCTGGAATGCCAAAACTGTCCATTTTTGATCAGAACGCAAGTAGTCGAGTTTCTACTCTGACACCATGTAATGTTTTCCTGTTTGCACACTGGCTAAACTAACTTATATAAGAATACTGGGACGCACACTGGACATAACTGATTGGTTGTTTATTCCACCATTTAGAAGATAACATACAAATCTCGTGGGAGCACTGGGATAATGCCCAGGGGCTACGGTGTCCCTTTGAGGACATACAGTCAGGATGTTACAATATCTACATTATTAGATTTGTAAAATATATAACTAAAATAAGTAATATACAGTAGTAATACAAACATATTATGATTAATAATGGATAAAATTTGTATCTAAATACCAGGAAAGTGTTTCCAATAGTTAATTCTAAATTTCTTAGCAGTCTCAAAGTTTTTAACATAGTTGGGCAGGGAATTATATTTTCGAAGAAGCCAAGAAGCTTTCAAGCACAGATTTAAGCACACAGTGAAATTTAACCTCTGCATTTAATCCATCTGAAGCAGTGAACACATGCATACACACACAAGTGAGCAATGAACACAAACACATTCCCAGAGCAGTGGGCAGCTATGCTACAGCACTCGGGGAGTAGTTGGAGGTTAGGTGGCTTGCTCAGGGGCACTTCAGCCCAACCTCAGGCCATATTAACCTAACCGTGTGTCTTTGGACTGCGGGGGAAACCGAAGCACCCGGAGGAAACCCACGCAGGTACGGGGAGAATATGCAAACTCCACACAGAAAGGCCCCCGTCGGCCTCTGGGCTCAAACCCAGAACTTTCTTGCTCTGAAGTGCCACTGCTAACCACTACACCCTTGTGCTGCCTGTAAAAGTGAACGTTTAAATTGAAAATGTTGAGTTTAAGTTCCCAATATGAATATTGTTCTCTTGTGTTATAATTATGGACATCAGAGTTTTTAACAAAAACTCTGTCTGTTTTCCTGCTATTTTTCAAAAGAAATGTTTTAGCCAATCAAAAGTCTGTGTTTCAAACAAAGAAAGTCCTTTCACAATGATTTTAATAGGAGCCGCCATTTTGTTTTGGGTGATCCTAGGGTGGGTCTCCCAAAAAAGGATCAGACATAAAAATTAATGGAAAAAATTCAAACCTCAGTATTCTTCCGGGATTTTGCTCACACTTGTATTGCTTCTGTACAATAAAAGGATTTAAGACAACTTCTTTCATGTAAGTATACTTTTTGGCTAGTTTTGAGTTACCGGCTTCTATGACAGCATCAAAAATTTTCTGTTAAATTGTCCAGCACAAATGGGAGAGAAGACGCCATCCACAAGTTCTGATAAACAAGCATAGGAGAATGTTGATCTCAACTGGGGCTATTGTTGAGTGATTGAAGGATTAAAGAGGTCCATTTTGAGGACCTCTTTAACCTAGTGGACATGTCCTTCCTTCAGGAAGCAGTGCTTTCATGAGTCAGTGTCTGTGGTTAAGGTTACAGTGGTGATAAGAAACACTTATATTGTACAGCTGCAGGAGTGGAAAAGATTCAGCTGGAGATAATAAAGCCACTGGACAAGGTTAAGCTTGTGTGGTTTACATGCATCTTCAATTTTCCGTGGAGATCTATGACAATGCCTTTAGCCTGGCAAACAGGGATCGTGGTCTCTAAAAAGGGAACCAGAGGGGTTTTTCCCAATTATAAGTGAATCAAACTTCTCAGCCTCCCAGGAAAAGTCACAGGCAATGTTGTGAAGTGGAGACTGTGCAATAGTTGAACCTCGGGTTTAACAGGACCAGTGTTTTTAGGGTTTGAGTAGAGTCAGGTAAAATGCTCAATTTGCTGTAAACACAGCTAAATGAAAGTTTATAAATGTTGCATCAGAAATCAACCAAAATAAATAGTGAATATATGACTTTCCCATCACCAGATATAATGCACTACAGAATTCTACAATTTGAGATAAAGCTAAAGACTTGGATGTCACGCGTTTCCCTAGTCATGTTTTTTGATATTATTTTATTACTCCTTGTGAAACATTACATGATCTGGTTGCTTTCTCCATTTCACCATGACGTCCGCTGCCATCCCATGATCTTTCAGTTTTTGCTCGATCTGAAGAGCAGAATAAAACTTTTTTTAATATTAAATTATGCAGGATAGGGACACGAATCTCTTGACATCTGTAAAAATTGCTACAGAAACACAAAAGTTAGATACTGATTAAAATACAATGTGTATGTGTCAGACATTGATGAAGACTCAGCTTCTGGCTACAGTAATTAGATTAGATTAAACTTTATTGATCCCTTTGGGAGGGTTCCCTCAGGGAAATTAAGAATGTGCATGGTAAGGGAGGATGAGACCCACCTGCTCCAGGATAATAGCCTTTACTGCAGCATATGAATCTGGAATGGACTGGACCTTAACCATTAAGACTTGGATTTTTCCTGTGATTACTGAGCAAAGATATATACACACATGAACACACAATTAAATCAATCTTTTTAAAGCAGTTTAAATTGCTATAAATATGAGGCTGATTAAAACTTGAACTCACCTGAGTAACAGAAGAAAGGCATTAAGTCTGAGCACTTTGCATCACTGGCCTGACTGTTACTTATATAACCACAGTCTTCATTGCCCAGTAAATTATCAGGTTTTCCAGGCATCCAACTGATGGTAGAGAAATCGGTTTGGTCTATCCACTTCCAGGTGTCTCTGAACAGACCAATCCATGTGTAAGAAGTAGGATTTATTATATTACTTATCGCCAAGTGTTCTGTTTCATCTCTTGCGCTGGCAAGGTCAGTGTGATACTGTCTGCAGTAACTCTGAGCTTCATGCCAAGACTTACAATCAGAAACATAAATATATTTGTTGTTTCCAGTGTACAGGTACCTGTCTGAGAGAATTGAAAAACAATTAATACATCCTGAATTTTCACATTAAGTGTATTGCCTCGGGGCGGCACGGTGGTGTAGTGGTTAGCGCTGTCGCCTCACAGCAAGAAGGTCCTGGGTTCGAGCCCCGGGTCCGGCGAGGGCCTTTCTGTGTGGAGTTTGCATGTTCTCCCCGTGTCCGCGTGGGTTTCCTCTGGGTGCTCCGGTTTCCCCCACAGTCCAAAGACATGCAGGTTAGGTTAACTGGTGACTCTAAATTGACCGTAGGTGTGAATGTGAGTGTGAATGGTTGTCTGTGTCTATGTGTCGGCCCTGTGATGACCTGGCGACTTGTCCAGGGTGTACCCCGCCTTTCGCCCGTAGTCAGCTGGGATAGGCTCCAGCTTGCCTGCGACCCTGTAGAAGGATAAAGCGGCTAGAGATAATGAGATGAGATGAGATGATGAGTGTATTGCCTCATAGAAGTGAAAGCTAAAATAGGCCGCAAAACATAAAGTTAAAGGAGGTTCATCAGAAAAAAAAAATCAAAGATGAAAATAAAGGAAAAATACTATGTCCATTTTGCCTAAAATGTGTCCTAAAATTTTCTTTTTAACATTTTAGCATGTGAGAGAACACACTTTAAACACAAATATGATAAAATTACTATTTGAAAAAAATATGGAGTTTCTCACCATCAAAGCACGCAAAAGCAAAGGCTTCTGTACATGTTCGATCCGACCAAATCGCAGAAATCATTGCAACACACACTTGAGATCCATATTTATTGTTTGGCTCCATGGAACCCCATTTTGTCATAGTTCCCATGGGCTCATTTTCCAAGGACCAATGCCAGCTTGTTACATCATTGTACAGTCCAATCCAAGCACTGGAACTGAAGCTTACTCTCTGTGCTTCATTATGAAAGCGGATTATGTCATCAGTACTTTGAATGATAGCCAGATTGGTGTGGTTGACCTGGCAGTAAGCCTGAGCATCAGCCCATTTTGTCTCGAGTTGGATCAGATAGTACTTATGAGGGACAGACAGGGTGAGGGGGGCAACTCCTGTGGAAGAGAGTTTAAAGGCTTTATTTCAATGTTATAAACTGGGGAAAAAAAAACCAAAAAGCCTTAGCATGTAAATTACAGCATCTTGAATATAGTATAATGATATTATATTCAAGATGCTGTAATTTACATGCTAAGGTGTCGTCCCCCCCCCCCCCCCCCCCCAAGTTTATGTGGTTCCTTGAACTTTCCACCTGCATGTTGTCAAACCAGTTGTACTGATATGGATAAACACAAATATGATAAAATTACTATTTGAAAAAATATGGAGTTTCTCACCATCATAGCACGCAAAAGCAAAGGCTTCTGTACATGTTTGATCCGACCAAATCGCAGAAATCATTGCAACACACACCTCCTCCCCCCCAGAGAGGAGTTGTACAGTCTGATGGCGTGAGGGACAAAGGAGTTTTTGAGTCTGTTCATCCTGCACTTGGGAAGGAGCATTCTGTCACTGAACAGGCTCCTCTGGTTGCTGATGATGGTGTGCAGAGGGTGACTGGCATCGTCCATGATGTTCAATAGTTTGTCCATAGACCTCTTCTCTGACACCGTCACCAGAGAGTCCAGCTTCATGCTGACCACAGAGCCGGCCTGCCTGATCAGTTTGTCCAGCCTGGATGTGTCCTTCTTGGATGTGCTGTCCCCCCAGCACACCACGGTGTAAAACAGGACACTGGCGACCACAGACTGATAGAACATCCACAGGAGTTTCCTGCAGATGTTAAAGGACCACAGCCTCCTAAGGAAGTATCGCCTGCTCTGTCCCTTCCTGTATAAGTGTTTGGTGTTGCAAGTCCAGTCCAGCTTGCTGTCCAGCCACAGCCTGAGGTACTTGTAGGAATCCACAGCCTCCACCTCGACTCCCTCGATCAGAACTGGTCGTGACCTTGGTCTGGACCTCCCAAAGTCAATGGCCAGCTCTTTGGTCTTCGAGGTGTTGAGCTGCAGATGGTTCCTGTTGCACCACACAGCAAAGTCCCTCACCAGGCTCCTATACTCCTTCTCTCTGTCGTCACTGATGCACCCAACGATGGCTGTGTCATTGGCAAACTTCTGAATGTGACATAGCTCTGAGTTGTAGCAGAAATCCGCGGTGTACAGGGTGAAGAGAAGAGGGGCCAGCACCATGCCCTGGGGTGCACCGGTGCTGCTAATCACAGTGTCAGACGTGATGTCCTTCAGCCTGACATACTGCAGCCTGTCAGTGAGGTAGCTGGAGATCCAGGTGACCAGGCAGGGGTCCACTCGCATCCTGTTCAGTTTGTCCTGAAGCAATAGGGGCTGAATGGTGTTGAAGGCACTCGAGAAGTCCAAGAAGAGGATCATCACTGTGCTATTTCCCTTATCCAGATGCGAGTGGGCTCAGTGGAGCAGGTAGAGGATGGTCTCTTCCACACCGACACCTGCCAGGTACGCAAACTGCAGACAGTACTGGGCATGTTGTACCTGGGGTCTGAGGAGGCTGAGGAAGAGCCGCTCCAATGTCTTCATCAGATGTGAAGTGAGTGCCACCAGTCAGAAGTCGTTCAGCTCTCTGGGCCGATTCTTTTTGGGAACTGGAACGATACATGATGTCTTCCAGAGAGTTGTCACTCTCCACAACTGCAGGCTGAGGTTGAAGATGCGTTGGAGTGGTTCACCCAGTTCAGCAGCACAGGTCTTCAGTAGTTGGGGACACACCTTGTCCGGGCCTGCTGCTTTCCTGGGGTGAAGCTTCCTCAGTTGACCTCTGACCTGGTCTGCAGTAATGCATGGAGGAGTCTGTGTTGAGGTGGGGGAGGAGGGGGCTGCTGTGGTGATTGGGGTGAGGTGTGTTGAGGGAAGGAGAGATGGCTGCAGTGAGGGAGAGGGTGGGGGGACGTGGGCTGGTTGAACCGATTGAAAAAGTAATTCAACTAATTCGCCCTCTCCACTGTCCCCTCAATGACTCTGGTCTTTGTATTGTGGCCTGTGATGGTTTTCACACCTTCCCAGACCTCCCTCATGCTGCTCTCCTTCAGCTTCTGCTCCACCTTTCTCCTGTAGCTGTCCTTAGCTTCCCTCACACAGCGTTTTACCTCCTGCTGTGCTGCTTTCATTGCCTCCCTATCCCTGCTCCTGTTGAGGACAGCTTTGACTTCTTGTGTTACCCATGGCTTGTTATTAGGGTAACACCGTACAGTCTTAGCGGGGGAGACCATGTCTGCACAGAAGTTAAGGTAAGGTCAGACAGTGTGCCAGCCCCTCTATGTCCTCACAGTGTGGGCTAAGCAGCACATCCCAGTCCGTGATGTCATAACAGTCCCTGAGGGCATCTTCCATTTCAGGGGACCACCTCCTGATGGAGCTAGTTGTTGCAGGCTGCCTTTGAACCAGGGGGGTGTACTTCGGCTGTAGAAGAACCAGGTTGTGGCTAGACTTCCCTAGTGGGGGGAGGGGTGTGACTCTGTATGCATCCCTCACATTAGCATACAGCAAGTCAGTTGTCCTGTTGTTCCTTGTTGGACAATCAACAGCCTGGTAAAAAGCAGCCAAAGTAGAGTCCAAAGTAACATGATTAAAGTCCCTAGAAATGATGATAAATGCCTCAGGGTGTTGTGTCTGCAGCCTTGCTGTGACAGAGTGAATCCTCTCACATGCAGCGGCTGTGTCTGCCCTTGGAGGGATGTAAACACAGATGGTGATCACGTGACTGAACTCCCTCGGCAGATAATATGGCTGCAGGCTAATGGCTAGCAGCTCTAAGTCCGGGCAACATAAAACTGTCTTTATGGAGATATGTCCTGGGTTACACCAGCGGTTGTTAACATAAATGATTAGTCCCCCACCTTTGCTTTTCCTGCATGTGTTAGTGTCTCTGTTGGCTCTCACAGCAGTGAATCCCCACAGGTCCACGTTAGCATCCGGTACAAGGTGTGTTAGCCATGTCTCCGTAAAGAGATAAATAAGCTGCTCTCCCAGTAAATCCGCTGGTTGTTCAGAGCGGAAAGCTCGTCGACTTTGTTTGGCAGCGAGTTCACATTCCCCATGATAACAGAGGGAATGGATGGTTTGTAGTGCCGCCAGTTGTCCGCTAGCCTAGCCTTTAGCTTAGCTCCAGCTTTGCAGCCCCTGGGTTGCTGGGATGGGGTGTCGTATCCCAGCTCGTCCCGTTGTTTTCAAGGCCAGCAGCTCCTCTCTCGAATAAGTGAGAAAACTGGCTCCTGGTAGCATGTTAAAGTTTATAGAGTTTTATGAGCCCCTTTATGTATAAACGAGCTGTAATGCACTTTGCATGTTACTACAGGAAATCAACATACATGCATGAATAAAAATAATGTCAGCCTTTCTGAAACTTTTGTCAATCTGGTGGAAAATTTATTTTGGTTTGACTTGTACAAACATTTACACACAACTTTATTACAACATTGATAAATGAGGTCCATAATCTGTAAAAATATTTTAAGTTGACATATGCACTGCAGGATATGTCCAACAACATTGATAAATGAGGTCCATAATATTAAACACTTTTAAACAAAAGTGTTTAAGTGCTTATATCTATTCACTATAGAATTAAAGACTAACAGGAATGAACTGTCATTCATCAGGCCTGAGGATGTTATGACTTTATTCATCATAAGTTGAATATTTTGTAACTGACTTAAGATGTGAGAAAATGCTAGTTATCTCTTTTTAATAAATGAGAAAATTTATATCTAGAATACCCTAAGAGTCTGTGTGTCACATCTGCATTTGCTTGCATTCACAACTCCACTTCCCAGAATTCACTGCAGCCTTCAAATATGACCACCATGGACTACAAAACCCACCATGCACCACATCATTCACAGGCCCCTGAGTTCTAATCACACACACCTCATCATAGCCACAACTATTTAAGGACTCTCAGTTCACGTTTGTTGAAAAGTAAAAGCTTAGTTCTGTGTGGCTGACTTTACCAAGCTTTATGAACATTACTCTGGTTTGACTTGGTCTTCTTGATGTTGCCTTTGATTTCCTGTTTGTGCCTCACCTGGCCATTGCCTGTTTTTGTTTCTGCCTTATGATTTTGGTTTGTCTGAATAAACTCTTTCAGCTTTTACATGTGTCTGTCACCTGCATATCTGACACTATGTCAACAAGAAAACACTGGAAAGCACTGTGTTGACAGGCATACAGACAGTTATTCTCTTTTTTTTCTCAGTTAAGTCATGTTTTGTTTAGATGGATACATAATATATTTTATTTATATGAAAGTTTCACTACACCCTGAGCAGTTTAACTTAAACCTGCGTGTACTTAAATGTATTTTTACATAGCAATTTGCTGCTGCACACACAGTGTTGCACTTTATGAGCTGCTTTATGTCCCAGAATGACTTCATGCCTGTGCCAAATTATCCCCTTGAGTTTTGCTGTCATAACTCGATCTACTGGAGTCTCTGCTCGGATCCTAATAACGTCCTTTCAACAACTTAATGAGATTATCATGCATATCGTAATGATTTACAAACACACCATCAAGTATAACTTGGAGGATAGTTTCCTTTTCAAACCTGGCTCCTCTCAAGGTTTCCCCATGTTTTCCTTCCCACCATTCCTTCTGGCTTGCTCATTATGGTTTTCAGTCTACATCCAGATTTCTGAAAGCTAGTGTGTGACAATAGATTGTTGAAAACGCAATAACAAAATTAAATTGAAAAATTTCTCTCACCTTTGAAAAATAGGAGTATGAACAGATGCTGCTGCATCACTGATGTTTCAAAACTCACTATGAAATAAAAAAATCTGATTAGAATCCCACAGCAGTCCTGATCAAAGTAGTGACTCTATTAAAACTCATAAATGCAGGTACCACCACATGATTATATTTGAAGGTAAACACAAATATTTACTCACTGAGTTATTCATTAATTCACTTTCTCAATATAGGTTCAAGAAAAACATAAATTCATCTAAAGAAGGGGAACTGTGGGTACCCAAACATCTGCCCCTTTCCTCTTGATATCTGTAGTGCTCTTGGAAGGTTCTTTCCTCACAGCCTCATCAATCAGGTAAAAGGGCCATAATAATTCTCATATTAACATTAGCATAAAGTATTACAAATATCATTTTTAGTGGTTGAGTGATTTCACCTAGATAATTTATAAACAAGACTAAAGGTGTTGTGCATGTTTTTTTTTAGGACCTTAACAAAGTATTAATTCCAGTACAGGCTACAGTGTGTTGGCTGGAGTTGAGGTGGGGTAATCGAGGTGGAACACAGAGTGAGTGGGAGGTTGCTAAGGTTGGCCACAAACCTACTGTGGTGTGGTCAATATGGAAAACAGAGACAATAAGGGGTGGTTTTGGTTTTTCTGTCTTGGATGTTTCTGTTTTTGACATTGTTTCCTATGACGTAGTTCCTGTTTTCAGATTGTTTGCTGCAAGTCTTTTTTTCAGTGTCAGTGTTTCAACTACAACCCTTTTCTGTTTCTCATCAATAATTTCTCACTATTGTTTTATTTTTGTTGTATTTTTCACTTTCCTTTCTGCTGCATTTTCATTTTTTCTTGAAAAACACCTTTTTTCCTGTCCAAGGACAGCAAGCGGAAGCCATTCACATTGAATCTGCTGGAATATCAGCGAATGTTCAACTATGGCATGTAAATAATTTATCATGGAAAAGATTCAGCTTGTTCAGTGTGTTGAGGGCAGGATGTTTCTTCTTCCTCCATCATTAGTAATAGCTTGTGGCAGCAGGGGCATGGTTGAGCGTCAGCTGTGGGCAGCGAGGGGTCGGGGAACCAGCAAATAACATGTAATGTGTTTCACCTGTGTTTAATTATTAGCAATTTATTCTTGTGTGTTTTTCTGTCTTTGTGCAGAGTGAAGCCAGTAATCAGATAGATAGAAATGCCACCCAGTGCTGTGTTTGTGTGTGTGTGCATAAGTACATGTGAAAATTAAAATAATTGAAAAGCAAAAGTAACAAAAACTAAAAATGCGCCTTGAATTGGCAAGCCTGTATCCCAGTTCCTCATTCCCTAACCCATGAGAGTGCTACACAGCTTTATTTGCAATAAGTGCAGATTAGTTAATTCTCTGACAGAGAAGATTGCAGCTTTAGAGGTGTGTATCTAGACTCTAGAAAGGGTTAGTGAGAGTGAGAGCAGTGTAGTTTCCGCATGGGAAAGTCTGGATACCCTAGGTGGAGTTAGCAATCCCCAAACTCCAACATTAGAGCACTCACAGCAGGGCGAATGGGTGACAACTCAGTGGCAAAATCACAGACCCAAAGTTACCACTGAGGCTCGCCCACAGGAGCACCACTCCTCTTCACTTCACGTGGCAAACAGGTTCGCTCTCCTCAGTCACTACGTTTACATGCACATAGAGAGAATCGAATTTCTGCCGTTGCTCGACTGAAATCGAAGTTCAAAATGCCATGTATACACCTTAATTCGGCTGAAATTGAACCGAACTTGATTTCTCGGAATCGAGCTACACGACCTAGTTTATGCGATTTCTGCCGAGCTATTTTGTGCATGTATACCCTATCGAGCTAGTTGTCGAGCTACTTCCGGAAGTGACGAGTGACGAGACCACAAGCGGGAAACACAACAGCCTCGGTCGGCATGACAACGAATCATGACAACGGCATGAATCTTTTCTTTTTGTGGCATTGTTTGCACTGTTAAAATTTAGCTCACTTACTGTATCACCAAATACATCTGTACAGCTGTTGCATAGCTGTGAATTGTGTACATAAACAAGTCATTGTATTTGTCTGTGTGTGTGTGTGTGTGTGTGTATATATATATATATATATATATATATATATATATATATATATATATATGTGTCCAACATCTGAAGAATGTCAATAAAAACAAAACAATTGAACTTTTTGTGTGTTTATTAAGACAAGTTAAATTGTAAGCAAAAAAAAATATTTTTTTGTAAGCAAAAAATGGACTTTAGAAAAATATTATTGTGCAAAATAAGTTGTCTTACAAAACAGTGGTCTGCGCCGGACAGTTTGTAGCCATAGTCTGTTAGAGCAAGCCTAACAGCTTGAACACGGAACTGCTAGTGTTGCCAGATTGGTGGTTTTAAGTGCATTTTAGCGGATTTGAACATGTTTTGGGCTGGAAAACGTCAGCAGTATCTGGCAACACTATGCTCTTCTTCATGATGACAACCGGAAATGTACCAACACGATGGGGCGTGTAGCGCCACGTGTGGCTCGGGTGAACAATGCACCTTGCACAATAGCCCGATTTCACTTGTGCATGTAGGATTGGATTTCTCTGGCACCCCTGCTGGGACCCTTTGCTCGATTACCAACAGCAGCTCGATTTGGACGTGCATGTAAACATACTGTGTGATACACCTGCTGAGAAACCTGAAAGAGCTCTGGTTAGAGGAGACTCTATCATACGGCATGTGAAATTAGCTAGGCCTGGGCACCAGCAGCTTTAGTCAGGTATATACTGGAAGCCAGGGCGCTGGACATAGCAGGTAATCTTAGGGTTTTCAAAGATGGTTATTCATGTAGGAGCTCACTGGCGTAATGCAAGTACTTGGGGGCCCCCCTGCAGCTACTAAAAGTGTGCCCCCCCCCCCCCCCCCCCCAGGCCACCCTGCCACGGCCTCCTCTCTCTCTCCCTCTCCCTCTCTCTCTGTATATCTCTCTTTTGATTGCTGAAAAGTGTGAAAAAAGTGCCAGGGCTCAGCCCCTGACAGCCCAGGCCCATTTAAACACGTATAGGACTGCCTAACCCATAGGCCTAGATGTTTTGTTAATTCATTCATATTCAGTACACCAGCAGAGTAGGCTATCCATTTATTACAAATAAATCCAACAATAAAAATGGTGTATGACATGACAAAGCTCACAGTTCATACAGCTCAGTAAGCAGTAATGATAACAGTAACATTAATAATGATAATTACATAAGGTTCAATAAGGTTTAGGAAAATAAAAATGAAACTGTTTTAAAAGCCAGAGTATGGTTAAATAAAATACATCATAAGTTTAAGTAAAAGTTTGCATAAAGAATAAATCTGTCAAACACAGGGGTGCAAGCAACTAACATTTACTCACGTTACTGTTATGAGAAGTTTTATGAGTAATATAAAAATGAGTAATTTTAATTTTACTCAAGTAAATTTTGACCTAGGTATCTTATTCAATTACAATGGAACCAGACCTGAAAAGGCCTACTGAGTAAAAATGAAATGCAGCACAATAATAAAACAATCTGGCGGAAATTAAAGAAAATTATGCTACCTTGTGTGCAGTTTTTTTTTTTTTTAAACTATTTTACATAACCAACCTATCTTGGATGATCAATGTGTTGGATGATGGCTGGTGGTCATGGAGAACAATATTCAAGAAAAAGAAACATTGAATTATTGAGAAGAAAGATAATAAAAAGTAACTTTTATTCAAATCCCATTTTAAATCAGGTACCTTTTCACTCATTAGCCTAGAATTTTTCTGTACGCCTACTTTTTCCACCTCTGACCAAACAGAGCATTTACAACTTTGGATACGCATACCGGTATATGTGGGCACTCCTTCTAGCGCACCTATGAGCGAAATCCCTAACCACAGTGTAGGTCCCTATGGCGTTTTAATTGACAGAAACAACCAGACCTTTTTTTTTATTTAAGTGATCTTTCTCTTTGTTTAATTGCCATAGGCTATTGAGCTCTTTGATGCTTGATTGAGCAACTTTATACTTAGCTTATGCATAGCTCGTCTATGCATGGTGCACGTGCCTCTGCCTCGTTTTAACTGCACTAGTCCCCCCCCCATGGCCCTACCTGTTAGCGCATCATGAACTGGAGCATAAGGCCTAACTCTCCCAAAAACGGATGAAATTTTGGGCAGTGTGGATGTAAATTCTTCTTTTTTCTTTTTGATTTGCCGCTTTTGAGCACCACTTTTTTCTCTGGTATGCTTCATTGTTGTGTTGTGTTTATTATTTTCATGTTTCATCGGACTTTTTCGTGCATTGAATCACATCAGGCGACGGGCCCCCCCTAGCGGTCGGCCCCCCCGCCTGGCGGGGGCTGCGGGGGTATACTTTACGCAGGTGTAGGAGCTAATGATATGTGCCTTCATCAGTCTGAGGTTACTAAGAGTAACTTTTGTAGAGGTGTTTAAATTAGCAAAGACGATGTCCGATGCTGTAGTATGCTCTGGCCCCATCCCAATGCAGCATGGCGATATAGCATGGTTACACTCTGGACACTTACAGTAATGCTTTTCTGGCTGAGGACTACAGTTGACTTGCTAACTTTGGGACTGCGGTTGTCATGAACAGTTTTGCACTCAAGTTTCCATTAAAGAAGAGTTATAACATCAACAAAACTGACTTCATGTTAAAACTGTTAATGTTATAGTCATGTTGTCTGTTGTTGTCCAGGTGAGGATTGGTTCCCTTTTGGGTCTGGTTCCTCTCGAGGTTTCTTCCTCATGTCATTTGGGGGAGTTTTTCCTTGCCACCGTCGCCACGGGCTTGCTCATTGGGGATAGATTAGGGATAAAATTGGTTCATGTCTTGGGGTCGTTCAGATTCTGTAAAGCTGCTTTGGGACAATGTCTATTGTTAAAAGCCCTATACAAACAAACTTGACTTGACTTGACAGCAGGTTATGGTTGCTGAACCGCTGGTTGTCCAGGTGGTGCTCTGAAAACTACAGCTACACTCAAGGCTCATTCATTATATAGTGGATAACTTCCCCTGGATATTATAGACTTAAAACCTCTACTGAAAAAAAATGACCCTGATGTTTATACGATAGATATTTTCAACACACTTAGCACTGCTTGAATCTATAGTTGTAGATATACAGTTGTAGAAGAGTAATGATTCATAATTGTACCCAGGTAAGGATGGGTTCCCTATTAAGTCTGGTTCCTCTCAAGACTTCTTTCTCATATCATCTCAGAGTCTGTCACATCTTGCTTGCTCATTACAGATAAAGCTAAATCCATATACAGGTTTCTGTAAATCTGCTTTGTGACTATGTCCATTGTTAAAAGTGCTATTATAAAAATAATTGAATTGAATTGAACAATAGATGTCACAAAGACTTAGAGGTAGATCCAGATCCTTAAGCAAGCCAGAGAAAGAAAAACTTTCTCAACAGTAACACAAAATTAAAATATCTAATGTCAGTTTATTAATGATTCTCATTCTACTTTACATTCTACAGTTGATCCAAGAGACTCTTTTTAACTTTGCACAGCACTGATCTAAAGAACATGAATATAATAAGAAATTGTCCCATATGTCAAGCTATTTAAAAACATTTTCACTTATTAAATGGTAGGAAATAACTGAAGTATTACAGTTGAGCATTGAAACCTACCTGAAATGTGAAGGGAATAAACAATCAATGTTGTAGCTTTTTACGTGCCAGTGTCCTTCAGAGACCTTCTGCATTATCTGCTAAAGTAAACTGCCCTTTTTGTCTTTTTCAGGCTTGATGACATCTTTCTTACTTTCCATATATCTTTACCTAAACCAAATAAGAGCAGATAAAAATCAAGGCCTTTACAAATGAGGTGCAGCTGAAACAGAAAACCCCTGGAGATGTTTTAGTTGTTTTTAATGTGTAATTTTAGAAAGAAATATTCATTAAATTGTGATCTTTTTTATAATTAGACTTTAAAGTAACACTTTAAGTACTTCACAAAATGCTGCTTCTCACCTTGCCTTGATGCTTTGATGCATAGATGATTCAATGACCAAGTCACGTTGGACTTGTCAAAGTGAACCTTGTTTTCCTTTGGAGTTTTCATTGTTCATGATCACCAGAGCATGTTTGGTTTTTACACATTGTGAAGGAAATTTAGTGAATGAACATTCCTATTCTCTGTGTTTCTGTGTGTTGAGCTCAAGTGGCCTAGTGTACTGAGAAAAATTGTCTTCCCACAAGCTGTAATTGCCTTTCTGTGTCCTTGGCTCAATGGCTGGTGATAAGCAGTCTGCCTTGTTTATGTTTCATGTTATGTTGTGCCTAACCACGCATCTGCTGCGCATCTCAGAGCACACCAAGTACATGCCCTAACAAAGAACCAATGTTTAGCCTCATTAGCAAAGCCTCGAGCCAATCACGTGCAGATGCGAGCAGTAAGTGAATGCCTTTAGAGTATAATAGATAACAGCCACTCAGACACAACTCGGAGTGCGCACTCTTGGCATCGCCTGAGGTGGTGTCGTCTTCTTCTTCTTTCCTTTTCCTGTTTTATATCTCTGTTTTATAAGATCTACTATAATAAATAACTGAAAAGACAACTGCTAAGTGTTCTGAAGTGTTTATTAGAAGTTCCCTTTACAATATACAGTGGTGCTTGAAAGATTGTGAACCCTTTAGAATTTTCTATATTTCTGCATAAATATGACCTAAAACATCATCAGACTTTCACAAAAGTCCTAAAAATAGACAAAGAGAACCCAGTTAAACAAATGAGACAAAAATATTATCCTTGGTCATTTATTTATTGAGGAAAATTATTCGATATTACATATCCATGAGTGGCAAAAGTATGTGAACCTCTAGGATTAGCAGTTCATTTGAAGGTGAAATTAAAGTCAGGTGTTTTCAATCAATGGGATGACAATCAGGTGTGATTGAGCGCCATGCTTTATTTAAAGAACAGGGATCTATCAAAGTCTGATTTTCACAACACATTTGTGGAAGTGTATCATGGCATGAACGAAGGAGATTTCTGAGGACCTCAGAAAAAGTGGTCTTGATGTGCATCAGGCTGAAAAATGTTACAAAACCATCTCTAAAGAGTTTGGACTCCACCAAGCCACAGTCAGATTGTGTACAAATGGAGGAAATTCAAGACCATTGTTACCCTCCCCAGGAGTGGTCGACCAACAAAGATCACTCCAAGAGCAAGGCGTACAATAGTTGGTGAGGTCACAAAGGACCCCAGGGTAACTTCTAAGCAACTGAAGGCCTCTCTCACATTGGCTAATGTTAATGTTCATGAGTCTACCATCAGGAGAACACTGAACAACAATGGTGTGCATGGCAGGGTTGCAAGGAGAAAGCCACTGTACTCCAAAAAGAACATTGCTGCTCGTCTGCAGTTTGCTAAGGATCATGTGGACAAGCCAGAAGGCTATTGGAAAAATGTTTTGTGGACAGATGAAACCAAAATAGAACATTTTGGTTTAAATGAGACGCATTATGTTTGGAGAAAGGAAAACCTTGTATTCCACTATAAGAACCTTATCCCATCTGTGAAACATGGTGGTGGTAGTATCATGGTTTGGGTCTGTTTTACTGCATCTGGGCCAGGACGGCTTGCCATCATTGATGGAACAATGAATTCTGAATTGTACCAGCGAATTCTAAAGGAAAATGTCAGGACATCTGTTCATGAACTGAATCTCAAGAGAAGGTGGGTCATGCAGCAAGACAATGACCCTAAGCACACAAGTCGTTCTACCAAAGAATGGTTAAAGAAGAATAAAGTTAATGTTTTGGAATGGCCAAGTCAAAGTCCTGACCTTAATCCAATTGAAATGCTGTGGAAGGACCTGAAGTGAGTAGTTCATGTGGGGAAACCCACCAACATCCCAGAGTTGAAGCTGTTCTGTACGGAGGAATGGGCTAAAATTCCTCCAAGCCAGTGTGCAGGACTGATAATCAGTTACCGGAAATGTTTAGTTGCAATTATTGCTGCACAAGGGGGTCACACCAGATACTGAAAGCAAAGGTTCACATACTTTTGCCACTGACAGATATGTAATATTGGATCATTTTCCTCAATAAATAAATGACCAAGTATAATATTTTTGTCTCATTTGTTTAACTGGGTTCCCTTTATCTACTTTTAGGACTTGTGTGAAAATCTGATGATGTTTTAGGTCATATTTATGCAGAAATATAGAAAATTCAAAAGGGTTCACAAACTTTCAAGCACCAATGTAATGGTGTGATTTATTGTAGTATGTGACCTCACTGCCAACTGACTAGAACCATAATGAGAACCAATGGAATGGGAAGGTAGAGAGATACAATTTAGATTCAACATCATCATTGTGCCGTTCCATTCGCTCTCAGATTCAATTAATATGACTGTTTGATGCCGTATACTTGTATTTCCTGTGCCAAAAACAGCCAAAGTGAGATCAGAAGAGCGAATCCAACAGTGTTCACTGATTATTTTGTAATGCGGTAGTTTTTAGAACTAAAATTAGTAGGCGGTATTCACCTGTCAGAATCACGAGACTACCATGTGAATTGGTAGAGTTGGCAAGTATGTAGATATTCAAGGTTTCAATGAAAGTCATATATAGGCAGACATTGTCAATTTTAGGGTATATGTTATTTATATTTGTGTAAAAGAGTTAAAGTTCATAGAAGAAGAAGAAGCTGTGGTTATGTCTAAGTAATATTTTTGCTGTGTATTTTTTCCGGTATTTTTACATATGTACTTCAGTTAAAAATGATTAAGTTTAGTATGTCTCATTCTCATCTCATTATCTCTAGCCGCTTTATCCTTCTACAGGGTCGCAGGCAAGCTGGAGCCTATCCCAGCTGACTACGGGCGAAAGGCGGGGTACACCCTGGACAAGTCGCCAGGTCATCACAGGGCTGACACATAGACACAGACAACCATTCACACTCACATTCACACCTACGGTCAATTTAGAGTCACCAGTTAACCTAACCTACATGTCTTTGGACTGTGGGGGAAACTGGAGCACCCGGAGGAAACCCACACGGACACGGGGAGAACATGCAAACTCCACACAGAAAGGCCCTCGCCGGCCCCGGGGCTCGAACCCAGGACCTTCTTGCTGTGAGGCGACAGCGCGAACCACTACACCACCGTGCTGCCCAAGTTTAGTATGTTTTAAAGAAAAAAATTTCAGACTGGATCAGGTATCAACTGGCACACAATGCTTCTGGATCAGAAAAGAAAAACTAGTATTGTGCCATATCTATATATTACTAAAAATAAGAAATGTTGTATAATTACAGTAAGTAATTGCTGGATTAAGTTTTGCAGTAGAGTACTTAAACATCCCTGAAATAAGTAGGTAAATTGTGTTTTATCGCTTTTTGTTTCATCTGACAGTTTCTTTTTGTGTTCTTTCAGCCTTGATGTCTTTGTTTCTCTCATTTCCTTGTCTTTGTTTCTCTATTTTCCTAACCCTAGACATTTACCTAAATCAAATCAGAGTGGATGGACTGACATGAAAGCTGTTCAGAGATTACCCCTGCAATTGGAGATCTTTTAACCCTGTAGAACCCAGAAAAGGTACATGGTGACCAGGGGCGCAGATAGGATTTTTGAACTGGGGGGGACTGAGCTGTCAGCAAATGATTCCACTTTGTGTGTGTGTGTGTGTGTGTGTGTGTGTGTGTGTGTGTGTATATATATATATATATATATATATATATATATATATATATATATATATATATACACACACTACCGTTCAAAAGTTTGGGGTCACTTTGAAATGTCCTTATTTTTGAAAGAAAAGCACTGTTCTTTTCAATGAAGATCACTTTAAACTAATCAGAAATACACTCTATACATTGCTAATGTGGTAAATGACTATTCTAGCTGCAAATGTCTGGTTTTTGGTGCAATATCTCCATAGGTGTATAGAGGCCCATTTCCAGCAACTATCACTCCAGTGTTCTAATGGTACAATGTGTTTGCTCATTGCCTCAGAAGGCTAATGGATGATTAGAAAACCCTTGTACAATCATGTTAGCACAGCTGAAAACAGTTGAGCTCTTTAGAGAAGCTATAAAACTGACCTTCCTTTGAGCAGATTGAGTTTCTGGAGTATCACATTTGTGGGGTCGATTAAATGCTCAAAATGGCCAGAAAAATGTCCTGACTATATTTTCTATTCATTTTACAACTTATGGTGGTAAATAAAAGTGTGACTTTTCATGGAAAACACAAAATTGTCTGGGTGACCCCAAACTTTTGAACGGTAGTGTGTATACATGTTATTTCACCTCCCTCACTGCCATCACCAGGAACTACCTGCAGGCCAGGACAATGATAACATTTTAACATAGCCTATGGAAATCCAAAGTTTACACATTATCATCACGCGCAGAAATTGCAAAACTGCAAAACTAGTTTTAAAACCGCTAAGTTCCAACTGTTAACCATAGCGAGAGGCTGGGCTACGTGTGTGTGTGTGTGTGTGTGTGTGTGTGTGTGTGTGTAAAGTGTAAACCAGTGCATCCTGACTTTCTAACTATGCCTGTGTGTTGCGTGAGCGGCAGTCAGTCAACAACTCTTCGCAAAGTTTCCTTATGAAACAATATGCTCACTGAAATTATGGCAGGGAATGCCAGATTAAACATTAAAACTGCCTTCTGAGCACTGTATCTACAGGCTACCACCGAAAGGAGGAGGCTACCAGAAAGGCATCTCTACTCCGTATGATTTTACTTTCACTACGACATTACTTTGAACAGACTATCAAAAAATTGCAAGGTGATATGATAAAGTAAGGCACAGTTTACTTAGTCGTTTTTTTTTTTTGAAAAAACGATGCAATCGTTTTCTGCCTTTTGGCACCCTTCATCATGCCGTGTTGAGGTCCTGAACTAGGAGCTGTCCCCGATATGCCTGTCAAACTTGTTGTGGGTAACCATAGCAACCAAGCTCGAGCTCGCAACCTGTGCAGTCTGCGCAGTTGCAACTATGTATGTACTGCTGTGCACCAGGGCCGTGCAAAGACCTTTGGAGGGGCAGGGGCTCAACATTCAAAAAAGGGCACTTGGAACAAATTTTATTTATTGTATGTATTTATTGAAGCATTAATATGAAAATATAGTTGATCTTGGTAACAAGACATGTCAGATAGTTCTTGTTCATTCTGAAGTGAAGATTAGTCTGACCTGTAGTTTTCTTTCTGACCCAACTGGACAGAGATCCACTGCCTTTTGCTGCCTCCCACAGCTCCTTCTCTTTCTGCTTCTTTATCCTCTCTTTCCTTGGCATCTTTGCATAATGCAGGCTTCCACTTATTTAGAAAACGTTTCCCTATGTTTTAACTCAACTAACCTAAGCTACTATAGAATATAGAATATTTTGATAGAATATGTTGTGGACGTCGTCATTCAGCCTTAAAGGAACAGTCCACCATATTTCCATAATGAAATATGCTCTTATCTGAATTGAGACGAGCTGCTCCGTACCTCTCCGAGCTTTGCGCGACCTCCCAGTCAGTCAGACGCAGTCAGGCGCGCTGTCACTCCTGTTAGCAATGTAGCTAGGCTCAGCATGGCCAATGGTATTTTTTGGGGCTGTAGTTAGATGCGGCCAAACTCTTCCGCGTTTTTCCTGTTTACATAGGTTTATATGACCAGAGATATGAAACAAGTTCAGTTAAAAAAATTGAAACGTAGCGATTTTCTCATCTCATCTCATCTCATCTCATCTCATTATCTCTAGCCGCTTTATCCTTCTACAGGGTCGCAGGCAAGCTGGAGCCTATCCCAGCTGACTATGGGCGAAAGGCGGGGTACACCCTGGACAAGTCGCCAGGTCATCACAGGGCTGACACATAGACACAGACAACCATTCACACTCACATTCACACCTATGGTCAATTTAGAGTCACCAGTTAACCTAACCTGCATGTCTTTGGACTATGGGGGAAACCGGAGCACCCGGAGGAAACCCACGCGGACACGGGGAGAACATGCAAACTCCGCACAGAAAGGCCCTCGCCGGCCCCGGGGCTCGAACCCAGGACCTTCTTGCTGTGAGGCAACAGCGCTAACCACTACACCACCGTGCCGCCCCCTAGCGATTTTCTATGCTATGGAAAGTCCGCACTATAATGGCAGGCGTACTAACACCTTCTGCGCGCTTCGGCAGCGCATTGATATCTGAGCCCCTGTTTGAAAGACTACCAGCCGTCACTGATCCCCAATGAGCAAGCCTGTGGCGATGGTGGCAAGGAAAAACTCCCTCAGGCGACATGAGGAAGAAACCTCGAGAGGAACCAGACTCAAAACGGAACCCATCCTCATTTGGGCAACAACAGACAGCATGACTATAATATTAACAGTTTTAACAAGAAGTCAGTTTTGTTGATGTTATAAACTCTTCATTGATGGGAACTTGAGTGCAAAACTGTTCATGACAACTGCAGTCCTAAAGTTAGCAAGTCAACTGTAGTCCTCAGCCATAAAAGCATGACTGTAAGAGTCCAGATTGTCCTCCAAGTGTGACTTTCAACTGTCCTCATGGGGCCGTCCTCCACAGGAGCGATGCAATGAGACTCCAACCAGACACAGGGCACCAAGATGGATCAGGCAGGTCCAAGGAGCAGAAGAGGTCAGCATCTCGATCCCAGGACCAACATGTAACTCAGAGGGACAGATTTGGGGGGGGGGGAGAGAAAACACAGGTTGTTAGGTATGCCCACTGTCACCTGAATAAGTAGGAACAGTATACATATTGCACTGAGTACAAGCAGGGACTCCGGCAACTAACTATGACAGCATAACTAAAAGGGGAGAGCCAGAAGGTAACACAGGCATGAGGGAGCCCCGGGACATAAAGCAGCCAGCCACTACACTGTCGTCAAACTCGAGTGAGCAAGCAAGTGGGGACTGACAGCATCCATACATCCCAGTTTACCAAAACACACTATGTCTGAGGACCCTCCAGATCTACACCTTTACCTCATAAACACCATTAACACAAGGCTTGACTAAACAGATATGTTTTCAGCCTAGACTTAAACACTGAGATTGTGTCTGATTCCCAAACACTACTTGGAAGGCTGTTCCATAACTGTGGGGCTTTGTAAGAAAAGGCTCTGCCCCCTGATGTAGCCTTCACTATACGAGGTACCAGCAGATAGCCTGCACCTTTTGATCCAAGTAGGCGTGGCGGGTCATAGAGGAGCAGAAGTTCACTCAGGTACTGTGATGCGAGACCATTTAGTGCTTTAAAGGTCAGTAATAGTACTTTATAATCAATACGAAATTTGATTGGGAGCCAATGCAGTGTGGATAAGACAGGGGTGATGTGGTCATATTTTCTAGTTCTAGTAAGGACTCTTGCTGCTGCATTTTGAACTAACTGGAGCTTGTTTATGCACTTATTGTAAGGCATTACAATAATCCAAACTGGAGGTAACGAAAGCATAAACTAGTTTTTCCGCGTCACGTAGTGACATGAAATTTCTGATCTTTGCAATATTTCTGAGATGAAAGAAAGCTATCTGGGTAATGTTCTCAATGTGAGTTTCGAATGAAAGACTGGGGTCAACAATCACGCCGAGGTCTTTTACTGCTGCACGTGAAGAAACCGAAAGGCCATCCAGAGTTACTGTGTAATCAGAAAACTTGCTTCTAGCTGCATGTGGTCCTAGTACAAGCACTTCGGTCTTGTCAGGGTTAAGCAGAAGGAAGCAAATAAGCATCCAGTGTCTAATGTCCTTTACACATATCTCAATTCTATTAAGCTGGTGTCTCTCATCAGGTTTTGCAGAAACATACAACTGTGTTATCAGCATAACAGTGGAAACTAATACAATGTTTACAAATAATATCACCCAGAGGTAACATATATAAGGAAAAAAGCAGTGGACCCAAGACAGAACCTTGTGGAACACCAAACTTTACCTCAATACATCTAGAAATATCACCATTTATATCAACATACTGATAGCAATCAGTTAAATAAGACCTGAGCCAGGAGAGGGCCGTTCCCTTAACTCCCACAACATTTTCTAGTCTATCCAGGAGAATGGAATGATCAGTGGTATCAAATGCTGCACTAAGGTCAAGCAACACAAGTAGCGAGACACAGCCCTGATCAGACGCCAACAGTAGGTCGTTTACTACTTTAACCAAAGCTGTCTCTGTGCTATGATTAGGTCTAAATCCTGACTGATACATTTCATGGATGTTATTCCTATGTAAATATGAGCATGACTGCTGTGCTACAGCTTTTTCAAGGATCTTGGAGATAAAGGGGAGGTTTGATATTGGTCGATAATTGGACAGCTGACAGGGATCAAGGTCAGGTTTTTTAATCAGGGGTTTGATAACTGCTAGTTTAAAGGATTTGGGTACATAGCCAATTGTAAGAGAAGAATTTATTATTTTTAGAAGCGGTTCAATTACTTCAGGTATTATCTGTTTGAATAGACAAGGGTAGGTAAGGGATCTAGTACGCAAGTTGAGGCTTTTGATGCTGAGATTAATGAAAGTAATTCAGTTTCTTTTAGGGGAGTAAAACATTCTAATTGATGATCTGATACAGTTATATTGTTAACTACAGGGTCACTTACATTGTCTGACCTTAAATTAGTAGTTTGAATTTTATGTCGGATATTCTCAATTTTGTCATTAAAAAAATTCATGAAATCGTTGCTACTACATACTACAGGTATGCATGTGTCTATAGTGGACTTATTCCTGGTTAATTTTGCTACAGTATTAAATAGGAATCTAGGATTATTTTTATCTTCTATTAGGGAGGAGAGATATGTTGATCTTGCAGCACTAAGAGCTTTTCTGTACTTCAGAAAGCTCTCCTTCCATGCTAATTTGAACACTGCCAATTTTGTTTGATGCCATTTACATTCCAATTATCGAGTGGTCTGTTTTAATGTGCAAGTGTCATTATACCAGGGTGCTAATTTTTTGTCTCTGAGCATTTTCCTTTTAAGAGGAGCTACATTATCTAAGGTATGGCAGAATATTGACTCTAAGTATTCAGTTGCCTGATCAAGTTCTGCAGGGGCTGACAGTGACCCAATCAAAGTTGATAACTCTGGGAGATCATTTATATAGCTCTGTGCAGTAGTTGACGCGAATGTACGTTTAATACAATAGTGTGGTGAGGTGCATATATTATTACTCAGACATAGTTTGAATGAGATGAGATAGTGATCTGAGATAACTTCGGACTGTGGAAGTATGACTATATTGTCTATGTTTAACCCGAATGTTAGTATGAAATCGAGGATGTGACCACCATTATGGGTCGGTCCTATAACATTCTGATTTATCCCTCCTGAATCTAAAATGGACACAAACGCTGTTTTAAAGGGTCTTCTGGGTTATCGAAGTGAATATTAAAATCTCCGACAACTAAAGCTTTGTCTAAGGAAATAGCCAGATCTGAGATAAAATCTGCAAATCCAGAAAGAAACTCCGAATATGGCCCTGGGGGCCTGTAAATAATAAGTAATGGAATTAACTGGGTAGACTTATTTTTCGAGGCTACATACATTATATGAATATGAAGAACTTCAAATGTATTAAATTTATAACCAGGTTTTTGTGTTACACCTAGATAATCATTATAAATAACCGCAACGCCTCCTCCTCTGCCAGTTAGACGAGGCTGGTGTATATAACTGTATCCAGGAAGACTCGCTTCATTTAATGCTCTATATTCATTTGGCTTAATTCATGTTTCAGTTAAACAAAGTACATTAAACTCCTGATCAGTAATGAGTTCATTAACCATTAGCGCTTTAGATGTCAGAGATCTAATATTTAATAGCCCCACCTTTAGATCAAAGGTGCTGGCAGCAGCTGTATAGTCAGTATGATCTAATTTTATATTGATTAGGTTACTGGAACAAACTCTCTGAATATTTCTACCTTTCTGTTGAGCTTGGGGAACAGACACAGTCTCGATGTAGTGGACCCTGAGTGACGACTCTGTGCAGCGAGCAGACAGTCGGTTTAGCCTGTTCGTCTGCTCCCTGGCCTTGGCTCTGGATTGTCAGAAATTAACTAGGCCTGTTCTGAGACTATGACCTATGCTGCAGGAAATGAGAGCAGCACCTTCCCGAGTGGGATGGATACCGTCCCGCCCTAACAGGCCAGCAGTGCCCTCAAAATTAGCCCAATTATCTATAAAGCCCACACTGTTTTCAGAGCACCACCTGGAGAGCCAGCAGTTCAGCGACCATAACCTGCTGTAAGCTACATCGCCACACCGCATTGGGATGGGGCCAGAGCATACTACAGCATCAGATATCGCCTTCGCTAATTTAAACACCTCTACAAAGTTACTCTTAGTAACCTCAGACTGATGAAGGTGTATATAATTAGCTCCTGCATGGATAACTATCTTTGAGAACCTGTGCTTGCCTAGGACCCTAAGATTACCTGCTATGTCCGGCACCCTGGCTCCTGGTATACACCTGACTAAAGCTGCTGGTGCCCCTAAAGGCTGAGCTAATTTCATGTGCCATATGATAGAGTCCCCTATAACCAGAGCTCTTTCAGGTTTCTCAGTGGGTGCATCACTAAGGAGAGCAAACCTGTTCGACACGTGATGCGGAGAGGAGTGGTGCTCCCGTGGGCGAGCCTCAGCGGTAGCTTTGGTTCTACGCTTATGTTGTCGAGCCATCACCCATTCACCCCGCTGTAAGGGCTCTAATGCCAGAGTTGTGGGATTACTAACTCTACCTAGGGCATCCAGACTTTCCCTTGCAGAAGCCTACACTGTTCTCATGCTCACTGACCTTCTCTAAAGCCTGGACACGCGCTTATAGCACTGTAATCTTCTCCGTCAGAGAGCTAACTAATCTGCACTTATCACAAATAAAGCTAATAAAGCTATTGCTAGCGATGGAGGAAGAATGACTAAACATCCCTGCAGTCAGCACACTGAACAGGCTGAAGGTGTGCCATGATGAAAGGATTCACGTGCCTTAATCGAAGATCTGTTGATATTAAAGCAGATCTGATGTGGATGGCCTCCGCTTGTAGTCTTTACACAGGAGGAGAAAAAAGGAAAAGAAAGCTTCCGGTCTCAGCGTTCTTCCGAAAAAAAAAGAAAAAAGCGGAAAAAGGAAAGCGACAGTACAATAAAAATGAAGATGATACTGGAAAATTATTTGTAGAATTTTTTTTTAAAAGATTAGCAATTAACGCCAACACTCGGGGGGGAGCACTCGTCGCAAACAACTCAGGAACCAGGAAGTGTGTCTAATACCAGGATCACTCCAGCAATCCAACAGTGTATAAGGTTATGGGTGGCACGGTGGTGTAAGTGGTTAGCATGGTTGCCTCACAGCAAGAAGGTTCTAGGTTCGAGCCCAGCGGCCGGCAGGGGCTTTTCTGTGTGGAGTTTGCATGTTCTCCCCATGTCTGCGTGGGTTTCCTCCGGGTGCTCCAGTTTCCCCCACAGTTCAAAGACATGTGGTTAAGTTAATATGGGACGGGCTTGGGCTGAGGTGCCCTTGAGCGAGGTACCTAACTCCCAACTGCTCCCTGGGCGCTGTTAGCATGGCTGCCCACTGCTCTGGGGATGTATGTGTGTGTGCTCATTGCTCATGTGTGTGTGCGTACATGTGTGTGTTCACTGCTTCAGATTGGTTAAATGCAAATAGGAATTTCACAAGTGTGTGACAAATAAAGTTGTGCTTTCTTTCTTTCTATTTCCAGTGTTTTCCCCAGAAAAAAAATTAAAGCCCTAAATTCTGGCATGATAATACACAGATAATTGAGCACCAACAGCACGAAAGTGAGTGCCGAAGGTGCAAAGCGAAACTAGAGGGGTCCGGGGGCATGTCCCCTGTAATGGAAACTTCTAATAAACACTTCAGAACGCTTAGCAGTTGTCTTTTCGGTTGTTTATTATAGTAGATCATATAAACCATATATATATATATATATATATATATATATATATATATATATATATATATATATATATATATATATATATAAATAGGAGAGGGAAGAAGAAGAAAGAGAAGAAGAAAAAGACACCACCTCAAGTGATGTCAAGAGTGCACACTGAGTTGTGTCTTAGGAATGTTATCTACATATTATACTCTGAAGATATTTGCTTACTGCTCGCATCTGTACATGTGTACATGATTGGCTCAAGATTTTCTATGAAGCTTTGCTAAAGCATGCACCTGGAATGCTCTGATATGTGCAGGCAGATGCGTAGTTAGGGAGAACTCAGGCACCCTGCTTAGGCCACAGAAAGCCGATTACAACATGGGAAAAATAACTTTCTCAGTACACTAGGCCACTTGAGCTCAACACACAGAAACACAGAGAATAGGAATGTTCATCCACTAAATTTCCCTCACATTTCCCCCCTTTTTATCCTACAGGATGATAATTGCTAAAGAAAGAAATGTACACAATTTCAGTGGTAAGAGTTCCCAGAGAGATTCGACCTAACACGTCATTGAGTGTACAGGGATAATGCTAAGGCTGTTTTTGTAAGACATAGATGTCTTAAGTTAATGCTAGCAAGCTATATACATAGATCAGGAAACAATAGAACAGGAAACAACCACAAATGAAAGTGTTTTAAGTTAGGGCTAATTTCATATCAACTGTGCTGATGTCGTCAAACGGTGGGTTGTAGTCTTCGTGTGGGTTTGGAGGCCAGTCAGGCAAGTCGTCTGGGTCTATTTTCACCATCTGGTAACCAATATTTGTCAGCTGCCTCTGAAACACAGACATACAACATTGACAGAAAACAGGGAGCAAACATAGCATCACAATCACTAAACCTAGGACCGGTGTGGTGGATGGAATCAGAGCCTTCCATCCACTAAACCAATGCCATCAACTGTCTTCGACTCCTCCATGTTCATCTGCTCATAATTGTTCAGCAACCTTGCGCATCTTGTTCAGTGCCTCAGTGATGTTACCGAGTTAACCCTTGCCCTTCTTGACGTGTATTGGTGCTCAGAGGGTGGGCACGACCTATCAGCCCTCGTCCCACCTCACCAGGGCTTGGAGAAACTCGGGACTTCTGAAACCAGTTTACTGACTAGATACTGAAATACTCTTCTCTATTGAGGGTGCGTGCGTGATTGATGTGACACTCGCACTGTTCCATGCAGTGATGCCTTTCTTCCTCGCGCGTTTTACCAGCGTCCAGGTCACTTAGGCCTTCCTTTTCCTCCTGCTCAGCCGGTTCAGGACCCCTCCTGCAGTGGCTAGTGTGGATCCACGTCACTCTGCCTGTGACCTTCACTGCCGTTGGGGTCGTGAGCAGGACCTGGAATGAGCCATTCCACCATGGCTTGTTCCACTTGGTTCGTCGGAAGTCTTTCACCACTATCCAATCCCCTGGTTGTAGATCGTGCAGAGGTCCCTCAGAGGGCTTGGGAAGTGCTTCTTTTACCTGTGTGTGGATAGATTTCAAAGCAGAGGACAGCGTTGCACAGTAATTTAACATTGCATCATCACACAGTGTGGTGTTCGGCAGTGTTCCTTGGGCTGGCCCTATCCCCGTGTTGGGTACTCGTCCAAACAGAATTTCGAATGGGCTTAACTCATGTTTAGGCCTAGTTTGCATCCTCATTTGTGTGAGTACTACAGGGAGGACCTTTGTCCATCCTAGCCCTGTTTCTGCACAAGCTTTGCTTAGTTCATTTTTAAGGGACCCATTTTCCCTCTCTACTGCTCCCGCACTGGCAGGATGGTAGGCACAATGTTGTTTCAGGTCTATCCCTAGGAATGCTCCTATGTTCTTTAGGGCTGCATTAAGAAAGGGTGTTCCATTGTCACTTGAGATTTTGCTAGGTATACCCCACCTAGGAATTATATCTCTCAGGAGTGCTTTGACTACTGCCTCTGAGTCTTGTTTAGCTGTGGGGAATACTTCAACTCATTTTGAAAACATGTCAACTTTTACCAGGCAATACCTTTTCCCTTCACTAGGTGTCAGTTCACTGAAGTCCATTTGGAGATGATCAAATGGTTTGTTTGGTATTGGGTGTGCTGCTCGAGTTAGTTTGATACCTTGACCTGCATTATGTTGTGCACATATCAAGCATTGCTTGCAAAATTTCACAGCGTAATTTGAAAACCCCTTTGTGAACCATCTCTTTGTTACTTCTGCTACCATGCCCCCTTTTGACACATGGGTGAGCCCATGTGCCAATTTTGCATAGAAAGGGAACATGTGTTTTGGTAGACAGGGACGGCCCGAGGGACAAACCCAGACCGAGTTTGCAAAGATACAGCCGGCCCGTTTCCAGACTTGTCTCTCGTCCTGGGTGGCAGTGCTCTGAAGGTCCGCTAAGTGTAAACAGGGGTGGAAACCTGAGGAAAAGCAAGGTTAGAGGGTAAACTGGAAGCTGAGGCTGCACACTTAGCTGCCGCATCCGCCCTGGCATTCCCTTGAGACACAAGATCAGTATTGTTAGTATGGGCAGCACACTTGCACACAGCAATGGCTCTAGGGAGTAGAATAGCATCCAACAACTTAGAGACCAGTTTATGATGTGCAGTGGGAGATCCTGTGCTTGTGAGAACATTTGTGTGTTTCCAAATGGTGCCAAAATCGTGCACAATGCCAAATGTGTACCTGCTGTCCGTAAAAATATTGACAGATTGCCCTGCAGCCAATTTGCATGCCTTGATAAGGGCACAGAGCTCTGCGGCCTGCGCCGACAGGTTTGAGGACAGACACGACGCCTTGAGGACCTCGTGATCTGAGACTACGGCAAAACCTACTTTGTTCTTTCCCGTCTCTGAGTCTCTGGAGGCTGAACCATCCACATAGAGGACCATGTCTGGATTTCCTAAAGGGTCACTCTTTAAGTCTGCCCTGGGGGAACAAAAATTGTTTGTGAGAGCAACACAGTCATGTGGCTCTCCATCGTCCTCTGTAGGGAGAAGAGAGGCAGGATTCAGAACAGTACAACGTTTCACAATGATGTTAGGCATATCAAGTATGACAGTGTTATACTTCAACCATGTCTGTGCTGACAAATGTGACGTCTTTTTCTCCAACAGAAGCAGGGAGACAGCATGTGGGACCAAAAGAGTGAAGTTAGAATACCCCACAATATTTCTGGAGGCAGTTACCGCCTTCTCAGCTGCAGCAACTGCACACAGGCAAACAGGAAGTCCAGCCGCCACTGGATCCAGCCTGCTGGAGAAGTAGGCTACAGGTCTCAATCTATCCCCGTGCTTCTGCAAAAGAACAGAGGTCATAAAACCCTTCTTTTCATCTACAGTTTGAACAAATGGTTTATTGGGGTCAGGCAGTTCCAGCATGGGTGTGGTCTGCAGGGCACCTTTTAGGGCCAGGAATGCTTCTTCAGCCTCTGGTGTCCATACGACAGGTGACGAAGCGGTGAGGGACGAACCGTGCACGAGCTCTCTCACTGGGCTTTCCAGGATGGAATAATTCGGAATGAATGCTCTGCAATAGGAACACGTATCCAAAAATGACAAAACTTGTTTCACAGTGATCGGCTTGGGAATTTTCTGAATAGCTGAGACTCTGTCCACAGACAGCGTTTTCCCCTCCCCTGTGATGTCATGCCCTAAGAAATGCACCTTCTGTTTTGCAAACTGTAATTTTGTGAGGCTAGCCTTATGACCCTCCTTAGCGAGGTGTCGCAGTAGTGTTACAGTGTCATATACACACTGAGCTTTAGTTGGGGCACAAATCATTAAATCATCAACATACTGCAGCAAAGCTGATCTTGGTGACAAAGTTAACGAAGCGAGGTTATCTCTGAGGCACTGGTTGTATATGGTTGGTGTAGGTATCATGCCGCCATTTTGTCTCTTTAAGAAACTACATTTCCCATCAGCCTACTTCCGCGTTGACCTACGTCACGCCGGGGCGGGATCATCTACGTCATCATACAAGGAAGCATAAAACAATGGGACAACGCTTCCATCTTTGTCTCTCGCGTCCGGATTTCAACGAGTCTAGACGCACAAAAGAGATGCTCTCCAACCCGAAAACACTTCTTTCTTGCGAGATTCACCATCCAGCGTGTTCTGTGCCTAACCACTGGCCAAGGTAAAAGTCCAGAATAGCGCGATCTTTAAACTCAACCTGAGTTACAACCGGTTTACTTGTATTAGAAGTGACGTCACGACTGCAGCCCAGGCAGTTAAAAGTTAAGAAGCGATTGAATCCTTTTTAACTCAAAAGCGCTGTGCATCTTATTCTGATCAGAGACTTTTCCTCACGAACGCTGAGGTTCGGACCAAGAATCCTCTGCTTTCTACGGGAACCACCCAAGTGCTCCGCTGGACCAGAAAGTTTCTACGCCTCCATCACGAGCGGCTCACGTGCTCCCACGGCGAGGCCCGAGACTACACCGGCGAATATTTCTTCATATCTTGCTAAAGGCAGGATTAAGTAAGATTTTGGCATTTGGGCATAATTAGGATAGTCTTAGGAATTTGCTTTTATTTGAAATAGTGTGAATTTAAACCCAGGTTTATCTGTTACACTGTTAGACACACAGCGTGTTGATTTATTTTGGTTCTATGTTCTCTCAATTGTTTAATAGATAGGCTGCGCATGCTCCTCTCTGACTAACACTTTAATTTCCTTATCATACATTTTGACCTTATCAAGGTTTCAGTGAGTTTGGTAATGTTATGAGTGTGGAATCTTTTTGTTACTGAGAAAACACGTGCTCAACAGGCCTGACCAGGCCTGATACACTTTAGACAGCTTCCCTTTGTCTTTAGCAACACGTGCTCAGTAGACCTCACCAGGCCTAACAAACACGCTTTAGCTAGGCCATAGGGCCTTTCACAAACACACTAGCAACACAAGGCTAATCTAGGCCTCCACCACGTGTAGTTAGCTACACGAGGCTAAACACATGGTCAAGTCCTTCTCTCACACACACACACACACACACACAAGCACACATTAGCAACAGAGCTAATCCTTTGTTCTACTTAGATAACATTCCTTTGTTTTAGCTAGCAACAAGCTAGGCCATACACACACACCTCACTGCTTGTATATATTGATTTATTATTTTTATCTTTGTATAATAAATTCATTTATCAAAGCTGTGTGTATTCATCTTGTTGGTGAACAATATCTGAAGTCCCCAATCTTCTCAAAGAATTCAAAAGGTGCATATAAGTTATGTAATATGGTAAGTGATCGTAATAATTTGGAAATATACCATAATCTAGCTGTTTGGTAATTTATCCAGGATTAATGGTATGATTCACTGAATGATTCACTAAATGATTCATTGAACGATTCACTAAATGATTCATTGAACGATTCACTGAATGATTCACTTCAAATGAGTCAAGGTAAACGATTCAATGGGATTGATTCATTTTAATTATTAACCTTCAAATTTAATGAGACTGATTTAATGAGATTGATCACTTAATTTCAATAATTAACTGATTGCACCCACATTGGGGACTCGCAGTAACCCTGGCACAAACGAGTGAAAGTGTATGGACGACCATCATACATAAAGGCAAACCAGTACTGGCTATTTTTATGTAGAGGAATAGAAAAGAACGCATTTTGGGGTGTCTCCAGTAGTGGGAAAATTTACCAGTTATCAAGCTGATGTTATTGCATTTGCCGCACTCATAGCCAAACGCCAAATACTATTACATTGGAAGAGCCTTAAACCTCCTGGCATGCACTCCTGGTTCGAAGCGCTTATGTCATTCTTACACCTAGAAAAAATTAAACATACTGTCAGAGGATCCTTGAAAAAATTCTATAAAACCTGGGACCCCCTTCTCTCATATGAACCATATAACCTCAGTCAACAATCTGATGATCAGTGACACCCCCCCTTTTTTTTCCTCCTTTCCCATTGTTTTTCTTTACATATTTATTTACTTTTTTACCCTGCTTGTCTGTGCAGGCTGCCTCATCTTTTTCCTATAGTCTATCTATGTACTTCTAGGACATGGGAGGGATAGGAGAGGGTGAGATGGGGGGTGGGTGGGTGGCTGGTTGGAGGGGTTAGCTGATATGTTTAATGTCTGTGCTTAAATTCATGAAAATAAATAAATAAACAAGTTAAAAAAAAAGAAAAGAATGCATTTGCTAGGTCCACCACTGAAAACCACTTACTGTCAGCAGGCACCTGGCCCAAAATGGTGTATGGGTTAGGGATGTCAGGCACACGCGGAACAACCGCAGCATTGACTGCTTGCAGATCTTGGACAAACCTCCACTCATCAGGCTGGGATGGTTTTCTTGCCTTCTTAACTGGAAAAATAGGAGTGCGCACTGGAAAGTCCTGGCAAGGGACAATTACACCTGCCTTCAGCAACGAATCAAAGGCCGGTCTTATACCTGCGATTGCTTCTGGTTTGAGTGGGTACTGGGTCTGTTTAGGCCTGAAATCTGATTTGGGGGTGATCACCACTGGTTCAGCATTCTTTATTAGGCCTACATCATGTTTACCCTTCACCCAAACGGAATTTGGAACTCCTGCCAATTTGGGGTGCACCTCTGCTGGAGTTATGCCTGTGGAAACAGAGACAAACAGGCCACTATGGCCAGGGTCCCCAGGACCCTGGTCATCAGTGGCTAATATTACGCTGCATTTAACATGCATACACACAGCATGACTTATTTGTAGACCCCAAGCTTTTGGCAAAACAACACACTAGGGTCCTCTGTTTGGGACCATTCATTGCCGTTGACTGTGCACTTCTTGACCCATTTCCCCACGTCTTTCCAATGGGTGGCTCGTGGCTTTGCTAATGAGACATGGGGTATGGACCCTTTTCACGTGACGTCACGACAAATGCGGCTGCCATTTTGGACATGTACTACCAGTAGTTTACCACAGCCAACATTGAGGAACGGCAGCAAAGAAAGTTTTTACTTTCAGCAAGACTTCCATCATGCCACTATATTATTGTGCACCTGGATGTAGTAACCATCAACAAACAAGGCAAGGTTTATCATTTTATCAGATCCCGACGGAGAAGATGGATAGCGGCCATTAACAGATTGGCAGCCCTCGGCATACCAACGCTTGTGTAGTGACCACTTTGTTGGAGGTAAGACGAATAAAATTAGCCAGAAAAGGCATTACATTGCTGTTAACATTCTGTGGCGGCGAGTGTGTAACCAAATAGGTTAAAATAACCCATCGTAACCTCTTTGTTCTTCTGTAGTAGCTATTGTTGACTAGCTAATGTCAACAACAAGTAGCTGGTATGTTACTGTAGCAATGTTTACGTTCAGTCATTTGGATGACTGTTAAAACCTTTCAGTCTCAAGTTTTTCCTTTACTGTATTTACTAGTTTACTGTAATTATGATCCGGCAGCTATTTACACCGGATCCAGTGTAAATAGCTACCGGAGCCAACGTCCGAGGTTCCGGAGCGTGCTCCGGCTTGCTCCCCCTCAAATTAAGCAGCGCGCTCCGGCTTGCTCCCGGAGTGCTCCGGCCAAGGTTCCGGAGCGCGCTCCGGCTTGCTCCCCCTCAAATTAAGCAGCGCGCTCCGGCTTGCTCCCCCTCAAATTAAGCAGCGCGCTCCGGCTTGCTCCGGAGTAAGCCGGAGCACGCTGCTTAATTTGAGGGGGAGCAAGCCAGAGCGCGCTGCTTAATTTGAGGGGGAGCAAGCCGGAGCGCGCTCCGGAACCTCGGACGTTGGCGTGTATGTGTATGGCGTTGGGTTTTTAACGACATAGGTATACAGGTCATGTGGGCCGAAGTCAGGTAAAGACGAGGGCTTCGTGTACTTCCGTACGTCAGTGAACAATCCTGGTGGAAGCAGGTAAACGTCGTTCTCTAAGCCTGCTAACCTCAATTTTTGCAAATACCTCTCTGTCTGCTTGCCCTGTAAATGCCCTACGTCACTGGATAGTGAAGGTGTTTTCTGCATCTCGCTCCTTTTTCTTTTATGTTTTTCGTTTGTTGCCTTCCTCGCATTCAAACTGATTCGAGCCGAAGTCCACTACATGTCCAAAATGGTGGCCGCGTTTACGAAGGTCACGTGACTGAAAAGGGTCTATAGAATTAACGATGTCAAAGAAATCATGCTGGCAGCAGCCGACCTCAGAGTCCTCTGACACGAGGCCGCGTATAACATGTTTGAGAACACTGCGATGAACATTGATGCAGTTGTTCGGACAACGAGTAAAATGGACCTGCACAGCGCAATAATGTTTAGACCAATGTGTAGTTTTGAGGGTCAATCTTTCACATGCGTGGGGGTCTGCAAACCAAGGCTTTTCAAATTCGACATCTTGCCCTTGGTGAACATGTGCTGTGCAATGCAAATCTTCCTCTTTCATATAATCTGTGTCAACTGATGAGGTGTTCAAGTGTGCGAGCTGTACAAGGTGTTTGGGAGTTTGTGCGAGTTGATCTGAGCAGAGCCACCAGACATGCACATACAGGGGGCTTCCAAGACCATACTGCACATCGCACATTTCACTTACTTCAATAGTTAGTCCATTTGAAGTGGACGTGAGATTTACTCCTAATTTGCACATTAAATCGCATGCTAACAAATTTACTGGACATGTATGTGAGATGAGGAATGAGTGGGACGTAACTATTCCTCCCTCGCTTTGACACGGGAGGTTGACTGAGAAAGTTTCGGTTACAGGTCGTCCTGAGATGCCCATCATCTGAATTTAATTTGAGCTGAGCGGTGGGTCTACTGGAAGTACCCCATGTTGTATGACTGAGTGTCCTGCTCCAGAATCTACTAAAAAGGTTAACACATGCCCACATACAGTGAGGGGCATACAAGGGAGTTTAGAGAAGGGAGTAGTTGTGTATTTTAACAAACTTAATGCAACTTCAGGTGTATCTATCTGGACTGGTGTATTGGGCGTTTCTGTGTAGTCTTGCTGTTGCATGCAGGTGCTGCTACTAATGTGTTTAACGTTATGTGAATGTTCCTGTCTATGTGTATCATCAGGTGTGTGTGTGTGTTACCTCCCCTGTTCTCTGTGTGGGGCCCGTTCCCGGAGTCCGTCCGTCAGTGTGCTTTGCTGTACTCCTCACAGGGCCTCTACTGTGGAGACAATCTTGAGCAATGTGTCCCTTCTGATTGCAGTTGTAGCAGGTTGCGCCTTTTATCCAGGACGGGTCACCCCAGGTCATCCTGCCTCGGCCCCTACTCGACCTCTTCCTCTAGGTCCAGGCTGAGCAGTCTGGAGAAGAGTGAGAGCGGCGGCGTGTAGGTCTTGGTCACTTTTTGTTGACTTTGTCTTCTCTTTCAGCAGCCTTTCTGCATGCACAGCATACTGCTCGATCTTGGTGAGGCTGGCGGTTTCCCACAGGAGACAGAGCTGCTTTACTGACTTGGCCACTGCTGGATTCATACCGTTCATGAAACTGTTCCGCAGGTGCGCTTCCCAGACCTCAAGAGTGCCTTCCACTCCAGCCAGGGTTACGGGTCTGGTCAGGCCACTGTGTTTCTCACGCACGGCGGTGAGACGGGCGAGAACCGCTGACACCACTTCTCCATCTTCTTGCTTACACATGTATCTTAATCATGTCTATGTTCAAGGGAAAAGCACTGTCCAGACGAGCACAGAGAGCAGTGAGGGTATTTCTGTACTCATTATTGCCATCTGCTGGTCAGCTTCTGGCCGCTCTCTGGAAACCTTTTTCCAATCTATACCCATCTTGGTCATGAGCAGGCGGTGAAGTTCATGGGTGGTCGGTCGGAATTCTCTGCAAAATATCAACAGCTCATTACCAAATCTCCTTCCTCCTACCTCTCTCACGTTGGGAAGCGAAGCCATGCTTTCCTTCATGTCAGCTGTCGTCCAGGGTCTGTGGACTAGAAGCACGCCGTCAGCTCCAGCCACTTCCACCATTGGAAGATGAAGGACTTCAGACTTTAGGTTATGGCCTTGTGGACCCACTGGTGAGCATGTGGCCAGGTCCAGGAGGGTGTCTCTTCCGTCGCCATATGCAAGACCGGATCTCGTGTGTGATGGAGAAGCGAGGGGAGGCGCTGATGCTGGAGGCGGCTGGTAGGCTGGGAGAGATTCCAGAGGCTCAGGTTTTTTTTTTTCTTTGTCTCGACTTCTCCCCCTTTCTGTTGTTGAAGCACTTGTGGGAGTGATGCTCCGCCTTGCTGAGGAGGCAGTGTGTGTCGGGGTGGTGGGGCAGACTCCAGGTCAGGGTCCATCTGAAATTTCAAACACTGAGAAGAGGATGAGAGCCCTGCCTGTCATTTCTCTCTTTTGTACTCTCTCCTAAGTGTTTCTTCTTTCCATGCAGAAAACGCCCTCCAGTCCCCGAAGAACTTAACATTATCTGCAGACTCTTCTTTTTCCTTCCGTTTCAACTTTTCTTCGAACTGTTCTATCTGTCTGGGACTAAAACTGCCCTTCTCAGGGAATCCTAGGTCCTTTACCCATATGTCAAACTGTGCCAAACAATCCTCGCCATACGAGGTTTTCATAAACTGGATGTTTGGGCTGTCACAGGAACACCCAATTCTTATTATAGCATATGTAGCCTCAGGCTTACTTGCTTTTTTCTTTTCTTTCCCTAACTTACCGTTTCTGTTCCCCATTGTATAATGTTATATCAATAGGTTATGACAATGGCTGAGTTTTTATCAGGATCACAAGAAGAACAAGTTGGACTATGTCCAAAAATGCGACACAGTAATCCTTTAGGTATGTTCTAACTTGTAAACAATTTATCTGACATTTGCCTTAAACTAAAGTAGGTATCATTTAGCACAACAACCTCAAAGATAACTCACGCATGTGTACAAAATCTATTTCTCTGTTTCAGAATTTGGAGGAGGTGCAGGTTAATTCATCAATATTTTGCGTGCACACCGGTGTGTCTTGGCGACTTTGTGATCGAACCTCTCTATCCTGTTCCTACGACGGGCCAGTTGTTCACACAGAACAAAGGGAGCAAGATTAAATTCTTTCCCAGTTACGAATCGCTGAACGTGAATCCGTCGAAACATGCACCCGTACTTCCCTCTCTCAAGTAGGTGAGCCATTACCCAGTCGTCACTTAGGTGGATTTTCTCTTACACAACCCAATAAACTACTTGCGGTTTATTGTCTCAAAATTGTGTTTTATCAGTTTCTGCAAACATATTGATGGTACCACAGCTTAGCAGTCCTCCTGGCTCGGACAAACTTCTGTCCGTCTCTTATATCAGTCTTCCTTGACTGGGACAATCTCTGTCCATCTCTTATATCAGTCTTTAAATACTGTTTCCACTAATTTCTTTACACAAGAAAGCAAAGTTATCACTTACTGGTTCAGTGAGCCCTGACGGTCTGGTCTCTCGTCCGAGTTCTCAGCTCCGCACCGTAGCCTTGGGAGTGTTCCGTCGTCCGAGGATCAGACGTGTAGGGCCCACCCAGGGACACCAAATTGTAATGGAAACTTCTAATAAACACTTCAGAATGCTTAGCAGTTGTCTTTTCGGTTGTTTATTATAGTAGATCATATAAACCATATATATATATATATATATATATATATATATATATATATATATATATATAAAATAGGAGAGGGAAGAAGAAGAAAGAGAAGAAGAAGACACCACCTCAAGTGATGTCAAGAGTGCACATTCTGAGTTGTGTCTTAGGAATGTTATCTACGTATTATACTCTGAAGATATTTGCTTACTGCTCGCATCTGTACGTGATTGGCTCAAGATTTTCGATGAAGCTTTGCTAAAGCATGCACCTGGAATGCTCTGATATGTGCAGGCAGATGCGTAGTTAGGGAGAACTCAGGCACCCTGCTTATCACCACCAAGGCCATAGAAAGGCGATTACAACATGGGAAAAACAACTTTCTCAGTACACTAGGGCACTTGAGCTCAACACACTGAAACAGAGAATAGGAATGTTCATCCACTAAATTTCCCTCACACCCCCCAGAAAATTTTTTGAAAATAGATGCTCTCAGGTGCATTTTCAGGGTCTCTGAGAGGTTTTAAATACATGATTATAGGATAAATTTTACCAGTGTTTCAATGATCTCATCTCATCTCATTATCTCTAGCCGCTTTATCCTTCTACAGGGTCGCAGGCAAGCTGGAGCCTATCCCAGCTGACTACGGGCGAAAGGCGGGGTACACCCTGGACAAGTCGCCAGGTCATCACAGGGCTGACACATAGACACAGACAACCATTCACACTCACATTCACACCTATGGTCAATTTAGAGTCACCAGTTAACCTAACCTGCATGTCTTTGGACTGTGGGGGAAACCGGAGCACCCGGAGGAAACCCACGTGGACACGGGGAGAACATGCAAACTCCGCACAGAAAGGCCCTCGCCGGCCCCGGGGCTAGAACCCAGGACCTTCTTGCTGTGAGGCGACAGCGCTAACCACTACACCACCGTGCCGCCCCTGTTTCAATGATTTCTGACCTAAATAGTATTAATGTATACACATTTGAAATTTCACCTTAAAGGAACAGTCCACCGTACTTCCATAATGAAATATGCTCTTATCTGAATTGAGACGAGCTGCTCCGTACCTGTCCGAGCTTTACGCGACCTCCCAGTCAGTCAGACGCAGTCAGATGCACTGTCACTCCTGTTAGCAATGTAGCTAGGCTCAGTATGGCCAACGGTATTTTTGGGGGCTGTAGTTAGATGCGACCAAACTCTTCCGCGTTTTTCCTGTTTACATAGGTTTATATGACTAGTGATATGAAACAAGTTCAGTTACACAAATTGAAACGTAGCGATTTTCCATGCTATGGAAAGTCCGCACTATAATGACAGGCGTACTAACACCTCCTGCATGCTTCGGCAGCGCATTGATACGGAGCTCAGATATCAATGCGGAATTGTGTCCACTGAAAGTTTTGTTCAGTGGACACCATGAGGATGAGCTCCGAGCAGCACAGAGACCAGAGGAAGTCATATCCTGTTTTAATGTTACAACAAATTCACAACTTGTTTGACACAAGAAATGACAACTTGACTGCTGTTAGAGAATGTTGCCCAGATAATTAGCATGGACATGGTAAGGTTTTACAAGAGGTGAGCCAAGTATTGTAACTTTTTAAATGATCCCCTGGCGAGCAGCTCCACTTGTTCACAGGCAATAACAGACGCTGGTCAGTAATAATAACAGCGTCCTCAGACATAGTGTTTTGGTAAACTGGGATGTATGGATACTGTCAGTCCCCACTCACTTGCTCACTCGAGTTTGTTGACGGTGTAGTGGCTGGCTGCTTTATGTCCCGGGGCTCCCTCATGCCTGTGTTACCTTCTGGCTCTCCCCTTTTAGTTATGCTCTCATAGTTAGTTGCCAGAGTCCCTGCTTGTACTCAGTGCAATATGTATACTTATCTCATCTCATTATCTCTATCTTTATCCTGTTCTACAGGGTCGCAGGCAAGCTGGAGCCTATCCCAGCTGACTACGGGCGAAAGGCAGGATACACCCTGGACAAGTCACCAGGTTATCACAGGGCTGACACATAGACACAGACAACCATTCACACTCACATTCACAGCTATGGTCAATTTAGAGTCGCCAGTTAACCTGCATGTCTTTGGACTGTGGTGGAAACCGGAGCACCTGGAGGAAACCCACGCAGACACAGGGAGAACATGCAAACTCCGCACAGAAAGGCCCTCGCCGGCCACGGGGCTCGAACCCGGACCTTCTTGCTCTGAGGCGACAGCACTAACCACTACACCACCGTGTCGCCCCCCACCTTAAAATAAGTTGCTGTATTACTATAACTGTAATGGTTTAGAATGTTTTTGATGCAATTACCATAATATATGTATAACTAAGATACACTGAAAAGAAAAGTAAGGAAACTGCATATTATAAAGTTTAAATTTTGGCACTTTATTAAATGGACTAGATTAAGATTAAAACATATTTAAAGAAAAAGAAAACTTTATTCATACATGCAGAAAGATTATGTACTTATAAACACATTCATGAAGAGAATTTGTTAATAAGTGTCAAATGTAGCATAATTTCGAATAATAATGATAAGCATATTTGGCAGTGTGAGGTCACTGTGACCCTTAAAAAAAAGAATAATCTGGAGCCTTCTTTTGTTAAATGGATCCCAGTGACATCACACTGCCAAGAATGCTTATGATTATTATTTGAAATTATGCTATATTCGACACATTTGGACAACTTCACTTCGTGAGAGTGTTTATAAGTATATAATCTTTCTGCAAACCCAAACTAATGAATTGAGTTTTCTACTCCTTTAAAGCAGATTAATTCTCCTTGGCTTTTGCTTGGCCCAATGTTGGCCAGCCCTCTCATAGTCCATCTCGCTGTCATCCGTGCTGATATGGATCAAATTGTCCAGCGAGTGCTTTCTGAGCCAGTCGCTGTGATCAAAATTGACGTTTTCGTGACAGTTATCTGGTTTTGTGCGCCATCACTCACGTGGGTTTGTTGACGTTTAGTCAACCAATCTTTGATCGAAGCCATAATGATAATAGACTAGGTCAAACATTTGTGATTAAAATCAGTCAGCTTTGTCCGTCTGGTGGGGGACAACATCGGCAGCCAATGAGATCGCTTATAATGAATCAGAAAATTCCGGGATGTCTGATGTTTTCTTTCGATATTTTTATTGGATGGTTTGAACACGTGATCTTGACATAGCCAACAGATTACAGTTTGTTTACATCATACCATACGGACATATAACTTTGATAGAATCAACACAAACATTGGGGGGAAAAAGACCGCTTGTTTAACACAAATATCAATCAATATGTAAATGGACCTGGTATTTGCTCTCCTATGTATCTAGTTACTTGTGGGTAGGAAATTTAACGTATCGGTATAAATCTAAGCATATCGGATTTTAACTAAAGCGACTAAGCGGATCGGCAGGCAGAGCAAGCGGATCGGGCATGATATGCTAAAATGCTTTGGGGGAAACCATGTATTTCCAAGGCATGCAGATCTTCCACTCTGTTTGATGATAACAAACAAAGATAACTCTTTGTTATGGTTTAGGCTTGATCACGTGACCCTGAGAGTGCACACTAGCAGAGTTAGTAGAGGGGAGAACCGAAAAAGTAGTATTTCAAGCGAACGATATTTTCCTAGATTTCTTTACTTTAGCAAAACTTTATTCAAGTTTCCAGAAATGCCAGGCCGAAATTGTGCGGTTTTTGGTTGTGGTTCTTGTAGAAGAACCAAAGGAATCGGCATTTTTAAGCTGCCGTTGGTGAGCGATGAAGCTCATAAGAAATGGTGAGAGGAATGACTTGGTGAGCTAAAGAAGACAAGAGAAGTAGACCAAGATTTTAGAGAACAGATCAAAAGGGATACAGTCTACACCTGTGAGAAGCATTTCGCGCCTGAAGATGTCGAAATATGTAAATATTCAGTTATTGTTTGTTATTGATCAGTGAGTCTTCGCGCACCAGTTTGAGACCGTACAACGCTAAGCTTTAGTTGAGCTTCCCTTTACTTTATTTTTTTCTTTCTTTTGAACTATGTTTTCTCAAAATATTCCTTTGTCTTAATTGTTTTTTCTTTTGCTTTTTTGTAGTTCACTCCGAAAAACTAACAAAAAAGAAACCCATATTTGGCGCTGTGCCTAAGCTGAAAATGCCTAAGAGAAGCCATGAAACCTCTAACAAGCCTCTATTAACTAGTATGTCTGGTCTGGTATTTTTTCCCCACAATCATTACAAAGTATTTCTGTCGATTGAACCTGCCAAACAAGAGAGACCAATGCATTAAAGAATGGCCATAACAAAACAACAAAAGATGTTCAAACAAAGTTTCTGATCTAAAACTACATGAAAACGAGAGTTCGGGTGCAAATGTTTAAAAAAAAAAAAAACCCTTGATCTTAGGCATGAACTTGTATTTTTGGTTGATATCTAGACCACAAGAGATCAAGTTCAAGTTTAGTCGAGTTTAGTCTGGGCAGTCGCGCGGCTCAACTTTTGTGCAAATTCACAAATTTCATACTCACATCAACTGAGGTCGTAAAGTGCTCCTCTATTTCTTCATTTTCCAATAAAATGTCTAAGATAGCATCAAAATCATTCCCAAACAAGAAGTCGTCATCAGATCCGTCCGCTATGTTTGTTGTTGCTGGGTTAAAGTGTGCACTCTCGTGATGACGTCACAGTACAGTTCAACCTCAAATACGAAACAATAGGACGGTCCTTTGAAGTTTGCCGGGTTTCCTAACCATCCCCTCTATTAACTATGATGGGGTCTAAAATCAAAGTGGACCTCAGCCTACTGACAGTGGATTTGATATTTGTACCCCTTCCACATCCTCAGGATCCACTGATCTAGTCACTGATGAACAATGTTTTCAGCTGATGAAAGCTGTTTTCAGTTCAATTCAATTTTGTTTGTATAGTGCTTTTAACAATGGACATTGAAGCTATGGAATATCGCAGAGGAGGCAACTCAAGAATGGAGAGCTCTGCTGAAGACTGCTAGTCATACACACGTCTGACGTGTCAACTGACTCAAAACAGATAGTTCCAGTTCAGACATTGTCACAAAGCATTTGTATACAGACATATTGTATACAAATTATTGATATAAAATTTAAATTTATGAATGTAATCTCAATGATCAAGACAGAGGTGTCTGGCAAGGAAAAAATCACTGAGATGATATGAGGAAGGAATCTTAAGAGGAACCAGAATCAAAAAGGAACCCATCCTCGTCTGGTTGAAACTGGATAATGTGATTATAAATAATTTCCCTTCTCTAATTGTCTATTGTATAGTCAAAAAATGCAGTTGTGTTATCAGGAATGTATGAGCTTATGAGCAACTTATCTCCATCATTGAGCAGTTTATAACTTCAACAAAATAGACTTAATGTTAACACTATAATGAATTCAGAAACAACTCTGTTATCTGATAAGCATCAGAGTTGTTTCTGAATTCATTATAGTGTTAACATTAAGTCTATTTTGTTGAAGTTATAAACTGCTTAATGATGGAGATTTGAGTGCAAAACTGTTCATAGTAGTCGCAGTCCAAAGCTATCTTCATGGTTTGGTATCATCCACAGTAATCTCATTGATCTTTAGGCTGTCCATATGGAGCCATCCTCCACAGCAGGTAATGAGATCTCCAACCAGAAGTAGGAAATCAGTTGGATCAGGTAACAGAAAGGGTCAGGATCACTGGTATCTCAGGAGAAGGATGTGTAGCTCAACAGAGAGCAAGCGAGAGGGAGAGAGACAGACAGATGAGGTGTGCACATTGTCATCTAATGGTTAAAGAAAGTGTAGATTGTGTGCAGAGTGCAAGCAGGGACTCTGACAAGACAAGCTATGACAGCATAACTAAGATGGAGAACCAGAAGGTAGCACAGTCAGGTTATTTGTATTAGACTTTTAACAACAGACATTGTTTTAGATGGTCAAAAAGTGCAATTTTGTAACTGAGAAATTCATTATAGTTTTAACACAAAGTCTATTTGTTGAAGTTATCAGCTGTTCATTGATGGTGACTGAAGTACAAGACTGTTCATGACAACTGCAGTACTAAAGTTAGCATGACAATTGTAGTCCATTGTAGCAAAACAGCAGGTGCCCAGAGCCATCTTCAAGTATCATGTTTCAAGTTTATTTCTATAGCGCTTTTAACAACAGACATTTTCACAAAGTAGTTTTATAGAAAATTAAAGACTTAAAACGTGCTAATTTTATCCCAAATAAATTGATTCATCTATCCCTGATGAGCAAGCCTGTGGCAAAGGTGGCAAGGAAAAACTCCCTCAGACGACATGAGGAAGAAATCTTGGGAGGACCCAGACTCAAAAGGGAACCCATCCTCATCTGGATGATAACAGATAGCATGATTATAAATACATAACTTGCTTCTATAACTCTGTCCTATATAGAAGCCTTTATTTGTCACATGCACACTCAAGCACAGTGAAATTCATCCATCTGAAGCAGTGAACACACGCGCGCACACACCCAGAGCAGTGGGCAGCCATACTGCAACACCCGGGGAGCAGTTAGGGGTTAGGTATCTTGCTCAAGGGCACTTCAGCCCAAGGCCGCCCCATGTTAACCTAACTGCATGTCTTTGAACTGTGGGGGAAACCCATGCAGACATGGGGAGAACGTGCAAACTCCACACAGAAAGACCCCCCATCAGCCACTGGGCTTGAACCCAGAACCTTCTTGCTGTGAGGCAACAGTGCTAACCACTACACCACCGTGCCACCCAAAGTATAACTGGGTAACCAGGAAATTCAATATAGTATTAGTATGAAGTCTATTTTGTTGACGTTATCAACTGTTCATTGATGGAGACTTGAGTGTAAAACTGTGCATGACAACTGCAGTCCTAAAGTTATCATGGCAATTGTAGCCCTCAGACATCATAGCAAAACTGTAAGTGTCCAGAGCCATCTTCCAAGTGTGACTTTTGACTGTCCATATAGGGCCATCTTCTACAGGAATGATGAAATGAGACTGCAGCCAGTTGGAAGGCATCAGGATGGATCAGGCAGGTCCGAAGAGCAGGAGAGATCAGCATCACTGGTATCTCAGGATTGACATGTAACTCAATAGAGAGAGACAGACAGAGGGAGAGATGTCCTCAGGGGGAGGACAGGACACATGGTTGTTAGGTATGCCCAGTGTTACCTAATGGTTAAGAACAGTATACATTTTGCGCTGAATGCAACCAGGAGCTCTGGCAAGACTAACTATGACAGCATAATTAAAAGGGAGAGCCAGAAGATAACACAGACATGAGGGAGCCCTGGGACATAAAGCAGCAGCCACTGCACCATTAAAAGTGTATCACCATCTTCAAAGTGTATCTTTAAACAGTCCATATGGAGCTATCATCCACAAGAGCAAAGCGATAAGCAATCAGAAACAAGAAAAGAGGGTGTGCTGGGACATAAATTGTCTAGCTACTCAAAGATTAGCAAACCTGCGGGGGGGGGGGATTAAGGTGAGAAGAATAAAGAAGTGTCTGAAGGCCTCTGCATGCTCTTGCGACAAGGCTTTCGCAGATAGCTTTTCGCAGACAGTTGTAATTTATCGTTGAGCGGGGAGTAATAGGCGTGCGCGATGTTATTCACCGCCACAACGCAAGGGGGCGCGAAGTCGCGAAATCGCTAGGAGTAGTTGGTGGGTGTGGTTAGTGGAGTGTTTATCATCCGGTTACTTATAATGACTAGAACTGGAGTCGTATAGATGTACGTACTTCCTCACTTCCTCGATCAACCGCTCTTTGTGCTGCTCCATCTTCGCTCGTGTTTTTAAAAATGGCAGTCGTGAAAACAAAACAAACCGGGAAAGTAGGGAAGCAGAAGTGCGTGTACAGCGGATGTAGAGTGGAGCAATCAGAGCCCTCTTGTCTGCGACGCTGTCTGCAAGGCTTCTGCGGTGGTCACAATTTTTGGGAGGTGCGCGCAGAGTGTCTGCGAAGGTGGGGGGGCTACGCAGACGCTGTCTGCGACGCCATCTGTGAGGACTGGGTTGTCAGCATAAATTGGCCTTGAGTCCTGAACACTGAAATTGGAAAGCTGTTTGATAACTGTGGGGCTTTGTAAAAGAAAGTGCTTCCCACTGCTGTAGCCGTCAGTATTCAAGGTACCAACAAAGAGCCTGCACCTTTTGACTGAATTAGGCATGGCTGATGACCAGAGGTTCACTCAGGCACTTATGGATGCAAACAAAGGGGAGAGCAAGTGCATTGCAAACTGTAAACAAAGCCAAATCGGGAAACTGGAGATGTAGTCAGGGACATGCAAGAGTCAGTTGATCAGCAAACAGAATATCAGAGATCAGGCAAGAGAACAAAGTCAGAAATAAACCTAAACAGAGTCTAATAACTGGTAGTCAGGCAGATAGTCAAATGGCTCAGTAAAAACAGGGACACAGAACAACACTTTGCCTTGTCTGAGTGTGACAGCTGAGCTTATATAGGGAAGGTGATCGCAGGTAAATGAGAGACAGTTGTTGTAGTTAATACTCTGGTGATGAGGGATGCTGTGGCATTTGGGAAATGTAGTCCGGAGTGGCCATGTTTGGAGGCTACTCCAAACTTAAGGTTTTCAGTGCTGTTACTGACAGAATCCCCCACCTACAACCCAAAGAGCTCCCTCTGGGAACAGTTTCTTTTCTTGGGTGACCTCTCTTCCTTAGTGCTGGTTTGTCTGGGTGCTTCCTGTGGAACTCTTGAGTGAGGAGGGGCTCTAAGATGTCTTTGGAGCTAACCCAGCTGTGCTCCTCTGGGCTGCACCCCTCCCAGTCGACCAGGTACTCAAGTTGTCCTTGTTTGCGTTGGGAATTGAGGATCTTATTGACTTGGTATATGGGGTTGCCTTCTAGATCTAGGGACGGAGGTTTTTGGGTGGGTGTGTCTGTGGCTAGGGGACCTTGGACGGTAGGCTTTAAGCATGATACGTGGAATGTGGGAGCCATCTTGCAGTGAGGGGGGAGCTCAAACTTGCAGGAGACCTTGTTGACTCTACAAACAACCTTGTACGGCCCGATGTATTGGGCTTGAAGTTTCTGGTATGTGTTGGGTTCCCTTAAGTCCCTTGTGGATACCCAAGCACAGTCCTATGGGGCATACTCTCTCACCTGTGTGCTTGTTTGTACTTTGCATTGAAGTGCTCAAGTCTCTGATGGACCTCCTCCCATACTTGTTGACTCCTCTGAAACCATTCCAGGATCTGAGTGGATGCATCGTCCCAGGGAAAAGTGGTGGTTGATAGCCTAGAATGCACAGGAATGGGGTTAACTGAGTAGCTGAGTGTTTCAGCGAGTTCTGTGCATATTCAGCCCAGGGGAGTAATCGTGTCCAGTCTTTCTGATTCCTCATGCAGAATATTTGGAGGAGCAGCCCATCTTTTGGGTCGCACACTCCTTCTGGCCATTGGATTGTGGGTGATATCCTGAAGTTAGACTCACTGATACTCTTAGCCTGTCCATGAATTTTGCCCACAGTCTAGAGATGAATTGAGGACCCCAGTCGCTCACAATGTCTTCAGGAATACCATCGTAGCAGAAAATGTGATTAAACAATAGTTCTGCAGTTTTAAATGCTGTATGTAGACTGGGTAACAAGATGAGCTTGAGGGCCTTTGAGAAACGGTCTGTGATCCCCAGGATGACTGTATGGCCTTGGGATTGATGTAGGTCAGTGAGAAAGTCAATGGCAATGTGTGACTAGAGTCGTTGGGGCACTGGGAGAGGACAGAGCTTACCGGCAGGTGGAGCTCAAAGTACTCTGGCTTGGGCACAGGTGGAGCATGAGAAGATGAAGTGGTTGATATCGGAGACCACATTCTCCCACCAATACTTGTTTCTCAGAAGCTGGTAGATGTGATGACAGCTGGGGTGCCCAGAGAAGTGATCCCAAGTGATGAGTTTACCTCTGAGTTGTGGTGGTACATGCATGAGTCCAGGAGGACAGTTCTCAGGTGGGTTGGCAAGTTGAGATTGCTTGATTTTCTTATTAATGTCCCAAGTGATAGCTTGTACAAAACAGTCTGGTGGAAGAATGGGAGTGGGTTATGGTGGGTGATGCAAGGTGTTATGGATTGTGGAGAGAGCGACAGCCTTTGTATTTCTGGAGCCAGGGCGGAAGGATATTGTGAACCAGAATCGGGTGAAGAACAGGGTCCATCTGGCTTGGCGGGGATTTAGACGTTTAGATGTCTTTAGGTACTCTAAATTCTTGTGATCGGTGAGGATGGTGTGCAGCGCCTTCCAACCAGTGCCTCCATTCATCTAACTTCAATTTGATGGCTAGGAGTTCTCGGTTTCCAATGTCATAATTTCATTCAGTTGGGGTGAGTTTCTTGGAGTAGAAAGCGATGGGGTGTTGCTTGGGCTTATCCCCAAAATGCTGTGAGAGAACCTCTCCTACTCCAGTCTTTGTGGCATCTACCTCCATGACAAATGGCTTCGTTACAAGACGAATGTTACAAGATAGGGGCTGTTGTGAAGGTGGACTTGAGCTGATTGATGGCTTCTTTGGCTGCAGAGTTCCACTGGAGGCAGCGTGGTCCTTTTCTCAGCAAGGTCATGAGAGGAGCGGCGTTCATACTGAACCCACAAATGAAGCGATGATAAGTTTGCAAACTCCAGGAAACATTGTAGCTTCTTCACTGAAGTGGGAGTGGGCCTTGTTCTGATCCATACTCACACCTTCTGAGGTGATGATATATTAGGAATGCGATCTGGTGGATGTGAAACTCACACTTTTCAGCTTTGACATACAGATGGTTCTTGAGTAACCGGGTGAGCACTGACCTTATGTGTTCATGATGAGATTTTTCATCTGGGGAGTAGATCAAGATGTCATCAATATAAGGGATTATGAACTTCCCCAGCATGTGTCTGAGAACGTTGTTTATGAGGCACTCGAAGACACTTGGCATGCAAGACAGCCCATAAGGCATGAGCAAATATTCAAAGTCACCAGCAGTGGTGCTAAACGCTGTCTTCCATTCATCTCCCTCTCAAATTCTGACCAGGTTATATGCACTCTGGAGATCTAGTTTGGAGAAGATCTTGGCTGTTCTTAACTGTTCTAGGGCGGAACACACCAAGAGAAGTGGATAGGGATATTTTACCGTGATCTGATTCAGGCCTCAATAATCGATACATGGGCAAAGACCCCCTCCTTTCTTCTCCATGAAAAAGAAGCTGGATGTTTCAAGGCTTCTTGGACATACTCCTCTATAGCAACTTGCTCAGTTATGGACAGGGGGTATATATGGTTGCAAGGAGGAGTTGTACCTGAGAGGAGGTCAATGGCACAGTCGTTGAAATGATGAGGAGGCAGGCCACTGGCCTTGCCCTTCCTGAACACTTCCTTGAGGTCTAGGTAGCATGAAGGAACGTTATCAAGGGAGTCAGTCAGAGGGCTCTCCATAGAGGTGGAAGAGAGTGAGAGCTGGGGAAGTTTCAGGCAGTTCTGGAAGCAAGATGGGGACCACTGAAGGATTTCTTTTTGTTGCCAAGATATTAAGGCATCATGAAGCTGAAGCCATGGAAATCCCAAAACGAGGTTGTGATGTGCAGTATGGGTGAAAAACAAGGAAATGAGCTTAGAGTGAATTGCCCCCATCTGAATTTCAAGGGGTGTCATGCGTACAGTAACTAGCTCATCATGAGTGGTATCCCCATCAATGGCTTTTAAGTTGAGTGGTCTTTGGAGATATTCAGTGGGCAAGTATAATTTATGGATGATTGTGCTTTTGATGAAATTTCCTTCCACCCCTGAGTCTATGAATGCAGAGAGGATATGAGTCGAGTCTGGCAGTTTTAATGAATCTGCTACCTTAAAAGATTGTGGCTTTTGAGTTGTTTCAGGACCCACTGGGCTGCTAGGGAGACTGTTTTTTTGGCGGGTCTGACTCTCCTGCTTCGGAATCGGTGGGCAAACTGGGCAATTAGCTATCTGATGTCCAGACTCACCACAGTAGAAATCAAGCCCCTCACAGCGTCTCCTGTCTCTCTCTGACCATTGTAGGCAAGCATGAGAAACCTCCATGGGAATTGGTGAAGCCAAAGTAGTAGAAGGTGCAGGAGGAAGCTGTAATGAAGGTCTGTTCTTTATGAGGTGATCCAGACAAATAGCAAGGTCTGTCCGGGAGTCTAGGGAGAGATGTTTGTCATGACATGCCAATTTGCTGAGCAGTTCAGGGTGTAGACCTTGACAAAATGTGGCTTTAAGCACTGGCTTGTTCCAACCATTGCTAGTGGCTGGCGTGTGAAAGTCCAATGCATATTCAGTGACTCTCCTATCTCTCTGTCTGATGGTGAACAAACTCTCGCCGACTTCAACTCCTTCAGGCTGATGATCAAACACTCGCTTGAAAAGCTCCATGAACCAGGCACAGGAGGTGGTATGCTCACCCCCACGCTCCCACACAGCACTAGCCTACTGTAAAGCCTTGCCTGAAAGGAGATTGATGAATTGAGCAATCTTCTGTTCTTCTGTGGCTCCTGTGAGAGTGGAGAAATACAGGGAGCTTTGGAGCAGAAATCCCTTGCAATTAGACACTTCACCTGAATACTTTTCAGATCATAGAACTATCTGAGCTGCACCAGCGGAAGATGAGGGGCATGTGAGGATGGCCTGTGACATGACAGCAGTGAGTTGCAACATCCTGGTGTTGAGATTGCTGATCATCTGCTGGTGCTCTCCTAACAAACACCCCTGAGCATTAATCGCAGTTTGCTTGGTCTCTTCTGCTGCATCCATTGATAGCAAAGTATCCTGTCAGGGTGCAGGCACTTACAGATGTAAGCACAGGGGACAGCGGGTGTGTCACAAACTGTAAACAAAGCCAAATTGGGAAACTGGAGATGTAGTCAGGGATGGGCAAGGGTCAGTTGATTAGCGAGAACAGAATATCAGCGATCAGGTGAGAGAACGAAGTCAGAAATAAACGTGAACAGTGTCTAATAACAGGTAGTCAGGCAGATAGTCAAACAGCTTGGTAAAATGGGGCACAGAATGATGCTTCACAATGTCAAAGTGTTAGAGCTGAGCTTTTATAGGGAAGGTCATTGGAGGTAAATGAGAGACAGGTGTTGTAGTTAATACTCTGGTGATGAGGGATGCTGTGGCATTTTAGAAATGTAGTCCAGAACGGTCATGTTTGGAGGCTGCCCTGAACTAAGGTTTTCAGCGCTGTTACTGACATATTCTGGACAAACTGGAGCTTGTTTGTGCACCTACCAGAACATCCAGACAGTAAGGCATTACTATAATCTAACCAAGAGGTAACAAAAGCGTGACCTAGTTTTCTTGACTTCTTAGCAGTATTTCTGAGATGAAAGAAAGCTATCCAGGTAATGTTACTGATATGAGTTTCAAATGAAAGACTAGAGTCAATGATCACACCAAGACCTTTTACTGCTGCACATAAAGAAACCGAAAGGCCATCCAGATTTACTATGGAATCCGAATGCTTACTTCTAGCTGCATGTGGTTCTAGTACAAGTCCTTCTGTCTTGTCAGAATTAAGCAGAAGGAAGTTAATAAGCATCCAGTGTCGAATGTCCTTTATACATTCCTTCATTTTATTAAGCTGGTGTGTCTCTCATCTGGCTTTGCAGAAACATACACCTGTGTGTCATCAGCATAACAATGGAAGCTAATATTATGCTTATGGATAATATTACCTGGATGCAGCACATAGAGAGAAAAAGCAGCAGGCCTAAAACTGAACCTTGTGAAACACCAAATGTCACCTTACTATGTGTAGAGAAGTCACCATTTACATCTACAAACTGATAATGGTCAGGTAAATAAGACCTGAACCAGGAGAGGGCTGCTCCTTTAACTCAGTGGTGGGGAAAGCCCTTAAATGCATAATGAATAGTCAGTGAGGGACAATGTTATTTTTTGCAACAGTTATTAAAAACTTAACATTTAGTTTCAATTCAGAAGGTGTTTAGGCTTAGCTGATGAAATATTTTCAAAGATGAACTTGCCTTTAAATCTGAAACACAGGTCTATAGGGCTACAGGAACATTGGCAGTCATCTGTAGTTTTCTAGTGTGGGGGCTTTTAAGCCAAAAACTTGGTGCTTTTGTTGGCCACAAGCTGAAGGCCTGGCAAGTCAGGGTGTGTAAGAATGTAGGTATGGCACAGCAGGCCACTCCAAAAATCCACCAGAATGCAGGAACATCTACTAAATCCAAAATCTCAACACCCCCCCCCCCCCCCCCCCCCCATTGTCCATCTCCAGCTGGACGACCCACAAACAAAACACCAGAATGCAGGGGGACAAGTGAATATCAAACTGAATACAAAATTCCCACTTACTGCATGGTGTGCGGAAAAATTGCCGTCGACCCCCATCCCCCCCCCAAAAAAAATCTCACTCCAAGGAATTTCAAAAAGTTGGCAGCCCTGCTGTATCTGTGAATAATAATGAGTGGAATTGACTGGGCAAACTTATCTTTGTGGCAACATGCACTAACTGTCCACTTTATTAGGTACACCCATGCACCTGCTGTTTTATGCAGTTATTTAATCAGACAATCCCTTGACAGCAGCACAATGCATAAAATCATATAGATACAAATCAAGAGCTTCAGTTTATGTTCACTTCAATCATCAGAATGGGAAATTTTGTGATATTGTGACTTTGGCATGGGTGCCAGATGGACAGGTCTGGGTATTTCAGAAACTGCTGATCTCCTGGGGTTTTCACACACAATAATCTCTAGAGTTTACACAGAATGTTGCGAAAAACAAACAAACAAAAAAAACATTGAGTGAATGACAATTCTGTGGGTGGAAATGTCTTGTTGAGAAGAGAGGTCAGAGGAAAATGGCCAAATTGGTTCAAGTTGCCAGGAAGGATATAGCAACTCTTTACAACCATGGTGAGCAGAAAAGCATCTCAGCATGCAACAGCAGAAGGCCAAACTGGGTTTGTTAGGATTGTGCTGCGTGCTGTTCAGATGCGTTACAAGGAGTACTCCGAGGACAAAAAGAGAGCAAACCACACGAGTTAAATCAATCTGGTTTATTCTCAGTCGTGCCCTAATGCGCAGCTGCGCGTCGGGGCTTTATATACTCTGCGTAGGGAGTATCAGCAGTGGAAAGTTACGGAATGTGCTTTGCACACTCAGTATCAAGGTCACACAAGAGTTATGCACAGTTCAACAGAATGTTTCACACAAAAACATAGACAAAATCAAGATATGAAACGGGAACAGAACATGTGGAAATGCAAAATGTACAGAGCAGCACGTACTGTATTGTAGCTGGCCTAAAGTAAACCCTAAACTGCTACACTAAACGACAGTCACCCTTGGGCCGCGCATTTACAAGAGTAGGTTTAGGAGTATTCAGGATTATATTCTTACAATCCCCTCTTTAATACTCTGACGCAAGCCCAGAGTATTATTCACACCCCAGTCTTGGCCGACACAGGGACATAACCTGTGTGCGAGATCATCATATTAACCTCAGAGTAGTTAGACGGGGCTATTCGGACCGGAAAAGGATCGCTGCTGTCATGGGGTAACAAAGAACACACATAACAGGGTTTACTCATATTCATTGATGTTTTTACAGTGAAGTTTACATATTTCTAAAACTCGTTATCCCTTGGGTCCCGGTGTATTGCTTGTGCGGGTAACCCTGCCCCAAGCGTTGAGATCAGCACGATGATGAAGAAAGTCATACTGGTCACTGACTTTGTTCTCTAATGCTCACAGAGTGCAGACGGCGAAAAATGTCACAGGCTCCCGTGCTTTTCAGACTCTTCAGCCCAGAACTTTGCAAGACTCACCAACCATCCCCTCTTTGTAGATCAGCCGAAACTGGATTGCTCCAGATGCTGGAAGGGGATCCCTGAAAAGGCCGTCAGCTATTGTCACAGCAACTTTCTGAAACACAAAAGTCTGTTAAGCATCAACAATATAGATTTCTATTACATTGGAGCCTTCTTTATTCTGCTGGCATGGATCCACTGTGGAAAAAGGTCCGTTAGCACAGCCGTGCGAGTTACAGCAAGTACATCGGTGGGCCCACTGTAGGGTGACTCCTCCATGGGAGCGTTTAGTTTACCGAATCTCTTTACTAAAACTCTGTCCCCTACCTCAAAGGGGTGAGTGTGTGCCTCTGGAATGGGAGGCTTTTTGGAATTTACTCTCGCCCAATACTCATCCAGCACCCGCATGAGACCCACCGCGTGCTCGCTGAGATGTACTTCAAGATCACCCGTTCCTATAACCTGCATGCCTCTACGCCAAGGGACAGGAAAGGGGCGTCCCATGACGAGCTCGTACGGAGATAAATTGTCGAGAGCGACCTGAGCAGTCATGCGCATATCAGCGAGGACCAACAGTAAAACTTGGACCCAATTTTTCGTGCCTGCGTCTTGCATAGCCTTACGCAACTTACCCTTAATCGTTCTATTCGCGCGCTCCACAATGCCAGAGGACTGTGGATGGTATGGGATATGAAAACGCCAATTGATCTTGAGGTCTTTACATAGCTCCTGCGTTACCTTAGAGGTGAACGGCGTTCCCTTATCAGAGTCAATTCCTACTGGAAGACCGTAACGTGGGATAATTTCCTGTGTAAGTTTGTTCACTGCTGTTCGGGCGTTCTCTTTGCTACACGGGAAAGCCTCAATCCACCGTGAAAATTTGTCAATCATGACCAAAAGGTATTTGAACGGGCCCTGCTTTGGCATGTGAGTGAAGTCGATCTGCCATTCTTGGAAAGGCGTGTCGGGTATGGGAAGGTGCTGATGTACCGCGCCTGGTTTAGATAGATTATTCTGGGCGCACGTTAAACACTTGTCCAGAATGTTGTGTGCGTCTGTGTGCAAATTATTGATGCAAAATGTTCTGTTCATATCTTCCACTACCCCTCTTCGGCCGCGATGAGTGGGACCATGGAACTCGCGGACGAGAAAGGGAGTACAGTGACGAGGTAAACAAAGACGGCCCTGTGCGTCAAGCAAAACGCCACTCTTCTCTGTCGCGCCCTGGGCGTCCCAGAACTGCGTATCTGCCACAGAGGGCGAGGCCTGGATAGAAATGAGATCTATGTCAGGTAAGACAGCGCTAACCATGCGATCAGTAGAAACTAAAGCGCAATTAAAGCCTGGAGGCAGGACACCGGATGCGGCTGCAGCTTTAGCGACTCGATCAGCGAATGAATTGCCCTTTACTTCAAATGAGTCCCCTCTTGTGTGCGCGCGTGTCTTAACAATGGCCAACGTGCACGGAAGGAGACAGGCGGTGATTAAATCAGTAACAAGTGAAGAATGAGAAATGGGCTTACCGTCGGCTGTCGTAAACCCCCGAGACGCCCAAATGCGGCCGAAGTCGTGCGCCACGCCGAAAGCGTAGCGTGAGTCGGTGTAAATAGTAACGTCTGTGTCTTGAGCCAAAATACATGCACGAGTCAAAGCATAGAGCTCCGCAGCCTGAGCAGAAGAAAAAGGCAAAGAATGAGCTTCAACAATTTCATCAGGGAGGCGACAAACAGAGTAACCACACAGGAACACACCATCCGCAGGGCGGGAACAGGAACCATCTACAAAAAGAGAATCGCCTGTGGAAAGAGGGGTGGAGTGTAAGTCTGGGCGGATGCTAGTCTCAAAAACGATATTAGAAAGACAGTCATGTGAGTCAAACGCAACATCGTCATCCTGTGAGTTAAGAAGACGCTGAAGAGCGTGGGCGACAGAATCAAACGACGAGGAGGGCTTAACAGTGAGATGCTCTGTGGCCAAAAGAATAAACTCATAGCCAGAGCGACGCTGAGCAGACAAATGCTGAGTGCTAAGATTCCGCAGAATGTACACGACGTCATGTGAAGTGTGTAAAATGAGCGGATGCGACAAAACAAGTTTTTCAGCGTCCGTGACCATGAGAGCACACGCAGCAACAGCCCTAAGACAGCCAGGAAGCCCTTGTGCCACAGCGTCAAGAGTTTTAGACAGAAACGCGCAAGGTCGCATGCCCCCCTCGTGCTCCTGAGCCAGCACCCCAGAGGCGGTCCCCCTCTGATTGCACACATACAGGTGAAACGGCAAACGATAGTTCGGCAGCCCGAGAGCAGGGGCGGAGCACAAAGCTTGCTTCAGAGCCTTGAAGGCCGTTAGCCTGTCTTCAGTCCAGACCAGGGGCTGAGTCAAAGGATCTGAGTGACTTATAGCTGAACGCAAACACTTGTCATAGATTGAACAGTCAGGGATCCATTGACGACAGTAATTGATGAGGCCCAGAAATGCCATGAGAGCGTGCTTGGTTGCAGGCACCTGAGTGTCCATAATGACTTGAACGCGTTCCGGGCTAAGCCTCCTGGAACCCTGGGAGAGGTCATGTCCCAAGTAGCGAACAGTTGTGAGGCAAAACTGCAACTTCGTGCGGGAGACCTTGAAACCCTTCTGCGCCAGGAGTGTGAGGAGAGACAATGTGGCGGCAGCACAAGCGCCTTGATCCTCCGCCGTTACCAGGAGATCATCCGCGTACTGGAGCACCGTGGAGCCCCGGGGAAGACAGAGATCAGCCAGCGCGTCCCGCAATACGGCAGTGAAGACCGCCGGTGAGTCAATGAAACCCTGTGGCAACCGCGTCCACGTGTATTGTCTTCCCCTGTGTGTGAAAGCAAACAGGGGCTGAGTCTCATGGCCCACAGGAACACTGTAAAAGGCAGAGCACAAATCAATCACAGAGAAATAAGCATGGTCACATGGAATAGAAGACATAAGAGAAGGAACGTCAGGGACCACTGGAGCCACGGGAACGATGAGTTCATTTATTTTACGTAGGTCTTGAGTGAGGCGCCATGTGCCATCCGGTTTTGGGACCGGGTTCACTGGGGTGTTATACGGGCTGACACAAGGAACCACGACACCTTGCTGCAAAAGAGATTTTAGAATATTGTCAATACCATTGAGCTTACTAGGAGACAGAGGGTATTGTTTAACATAAACAGGTGTAGAGTGTTTAATAACAGCTTCATACGGAGAGCAGCTCACAGAGCCCACATCGTCCTTATGATCCGCCCACAGGGTGTTAGGAAGAGCAGAGAGAACAGGGGAAAGAGCTTGGGACGTACAAGCAGCGTTCAGAATGTTATGTGGCAGCACAGAACTGGATAGGGCAAAAACATCAGGCGGAGAAATACCTAGTTAACTGCTCACGCAGGAGCTGCAAAGCATTCGGTGTGTCCCTCCAAAAAAAAATATCGACACGGTGCGCTGACGCGGACGGCCAACTTCCTGAGCCGGAGCTATTTCTTCCTTTATATTCACAGCGACGTCATTTCTAGGTTGCAACACATCGACTATTTCGAGCAAACGCTCCTCATCATATAATCTGTGTCAACTGATGAGGTGTTCAAGTGTGCGAGCTGATCTGAACAGAGCTGCCAGACATACACATACAGAGGGCTTCCAAACCCATACTGCACACCGCACATTTCACTTACTTCAATAGTTAGTCCATCTGGAGTGGATGTGAGATTTACTTCTAATTTGCACATTAAATCATGTGCTAACAAATTTACTGGACATGTATATGAGATGAGGAATGAGTGGGACGTAACTATTCCTCCCTCGCTTTTACATGGGAGGTTGACTGAGAAAGTTTTGGTTTTGGAATAGCCTTTAAAACAGGTCTCGGGGTGTAAACACCCTTTGATTTATCCCATACCTTCTTCATGTCAAACCATTTCTTTCGTAAATCATACGGTGCGCTGAAGCAAGGAAGCCTGGATTAAACGTCCCATCACGGGGATACGATGGAATCTGAGGATTTGCCTCCGTCCACCCAGCCAAATTGTCCAGCCACGGCGTAACGTAATAGCCTAAATCACACTTATTCATCCATTCCGCCGGGGTGTCTGTGACCTCAGGTTTAGGATACGAGCTCCCCATCGTACAGTAAAGCAAACGGATCTGAACAGAAACAAACAGCAGATATTTATCTAAATTTCTATAGCGCGCTCTTCCTGGACTCGAACCAGGGAAAACCAAGCCCTCCTTAGGGCGCTACACAAATTTCTATAGCACGCTCTTCCTGGACTCGAACCAGGGAAAACAAAGCCCTCCTTAGGGCACTACGGAACTACTTCCAATCAGGTAGTCAATCAAACATGTCTTACCTGATTGAGAGTATCACGTCGAGGTCACCAAATTGTTAGGATTGTGCTGCGTGCTGTTCAGATGCGTTACAAGGAGTACTCCGAGGACAAAAAGAGAGCAAACCACACGAGTTAAATCAATCTGGTTTATTCTCAGTCGTGCCCTAATGCGCAGCTGCGCGTCGGGGCTTTATATACTCTGCGTAGGGAGTATCAGCAGTGGAAAGTTACGGAATGTGCTTTGCACACTCAGTATCAAGGTCACACAAGAGTTATGCACAGTTCAACAGAATGTTTCACACAAAAACATAGACAAAATCAAGATATGAAACGGGAACAGAACATGTGGAAATGCAAAATGTACAGAGCAGCACGTACTGTATTGTAGCTGGCCTAAAGTAAACCCTAAACTGCTACACTAAACGACAGTCACCCTTGGGCCGCGCATTTACAAGAGTAGGTTTAGGAGTATTCAGGATTATATTCTTACAGGGTTCCATTCCTGCAGCCAAGAACAGGAATCTTAGAATCAACAAGTTCCTATTAAAGTGGCTGGTGAGTGTATTTTTCTGTGGTTTCTTTTGCCTTCGCTGCAAAAAAAATTGAAAACTGAATTTGAGGAGAAAACTACTTAATACTAGTGAAATTATCTTTCTGTATGGACAGAGTTTTTTACTTGAGAAGACATATTAGAATAAGTTGGTTGCAATCTAGAACTACGTTTAATAATCTCAGAATTGGTGTATTGTATTCTTCTAACAGGAAATGCTAGATTGTTTCAACTATTTTCAAGATATTTTCACTTGCTAAGATATCATTTTTTGCAGTGCTCTTTTGCTTGTAGGAGTCTGTCTTCATTACACTCTGTAGATGACTGTTAGTGTGCCTGCAATGGACTATGTCTTATTACTAAAAATAAGAAATTATAGTCAAGCTATGTCATTTCATTATCCCAAATTTAGGAAATAACCAAGTATTGCAATAGAGTACTGAATTCTACCTGAAATATGAAGAAAGTAAACCATGTTGTTGCTGTTTTACATCATCACAGTGCCCTTCAGCGACTTGAAGCAGGATCTGATAAAGCGAGGTTTTTGTTGGTTTTCATTCAGGCTTGATGACTTATGCAAAATGCTATGTCCTTGGTTTCCTAATTTACATAGAATTTGCTTTAATCAAATCTGATTGGAAGCTGGGTATGACCACTACAGGAAAGGTCAGGAGATGTTCATCATGTTGTACTTATTAGGATTTGGTTCAGTTTTGACCATTTGACATTTATACCAGAGATATACACTAATCAGGCACTTTGAAAGGAGCACCATATTAATATTGGTTAAGACTAGTGGCTTGGATTCCACCAAATGTTAAAACATTAATTTGAGAAACTGGTCTATATTGATATGACTTTATGACATAATTGCTGCAGATTTGTCAGCTGCATATTAATACTGTGAATCTCATGTTCTAACACACACCAAAGGCTTAAACTGTAACCTTAAAGTGATGAACATGGTCAGCAACCAGGACCATAAGAAATAGGGGGGATGTGGGGGAGCACATCCCAGGGAGCACCATTAAATCCATTATAGCAAAATGGAAAGAATATGGGATCACGTGCAAGCAGTGCCAGTGTTTTCGACCGCTGTTGTTGAAAATAAGCAGAAACAATAAGCATAGATATAATGTGGGTGTCACCATGCTTGATGTGGAGGGCTACTAAATTCTATCTAAATTTAAAGTCAAGAAACATGGGTATAACAGTAAAACTTTGTGATCGAGTGACCCTATTACATTTAAAGGGGAGAATTACAGAACATACAATCTTTTACAGCTTCATTAGTGCAGGAATAGTCTCATACTGTGAGTTCAATCCTCACACAGGGCAAAAAAAGCACAACAGTGAAAACTGAAGCACAAGGATCAGACCCATGACTTTGGTCCTATTCAGGCCATTTGAGTGGCTCTTCTGCATACCATCTGGTACTGTGCCATTGACCCTGTTAGGTTCATCTGCCACATTGCACTGAAAAGCACCCTGCTGCCAGAGCCTTATTAGTGATGTACTATTTAACCCATAGCTGGAACCCAGGCAGATGTTATCACTCTGAGTCAGAGCGGACCTGGGAGCAATGGTGATTAAAGGGTAACTCCACTTTCCCCAATACTCAAGTCCTCCCGGACCCGAGACTCACCACCGGTTGCAGTTTAAAGACATACCCAGGACTAAGAATGACAGCATAATGCTTTATGGATAGAAATAGAGAATAGAATAGGATAGAGTAGGATAACTTAGGAGAGAATAGAATATAACAAATTAGCATATATTAAGATAGAATGTACGTTCACAGAACATGATAAAAAATAGGATAGACATTAGGACAATATAATAGAGTACATTATGAGAGAACAGAAGGGAATATGATAGAGTAAAAAGCATTTTGAATATATAGAAGAGTATGACAAAATTCTACACATTCTTTTTAGTTTGTAGAAAAGAATAGACAGTCATAATAATATAGCAGAATAGATGAAAAGAAAGAAGGGAATATGCCAGAATAGAAAGCATTATGAAGATATTATGAAGACAGAACACAACAAAACACTACACATATAGATATACACAGAATAGACAGCCATCGCAATACAATAAAATACATCACAAGAGAAAAAAGAAGGGAACATGTAAAATAGAACAGAATGTATTATGATAGAATAGAAAGGAATGGATGGGAATAGAATAGAAAGCATTATGGTGGTACAGAACAGAACACAACAAAAATACTACACCTTCCACATAAAGCAGGATAGACACCCATGATAAGACAATAGAATACACCACAAGAGAAAACGAGGGAATTTGACAGAACAGAGACAGACAGAACAGATGTAATGCATCACGACAGAACAGAAAGCACAGAATATGACAAGATACATATACATACACTCTGTATAGAATTAAGATCTCACACACACACACACACACACACACACACAAAGAAACAAGGAGAGAGAGAGAGAAAGAGAACGCTTGGGCTGAAGACCTCCCACGGGCACGAATTGATGCAGTAATTCATTGTCTGGGACGCTGTGTAAACTGTAAATAAAATCAGAAGCCAAGACACAGCAGCCTTATGTGTCTGCTGAGGTGTTCCTCTAAATAGCGATGAGCTGGCGAATTTAACTTTCATAGATATCTTTTCCCTTGGTTATCTTTATTGTTATGAAGATTTCAATATCACCTACTTGCAAAGTTAAACAGGGGAATGAAAATTGCAACATCTGGTCTCAAAACTGTATGCTACCCACTGAGCAAAGTCAGCTTGCATAGATTTAACAAACTGAACAAACGATGCATACTTTCTTAAACATGGCAGACAAAATGCCACCCTGTGCTCTGATAAAGCACTTCTCCCCAACCTTGACCCAACTGCTGTCACTGAACAATGAAGCAACATCTGTTTCCTGAGGCATGCATCAAATGCCTGAGAAGCAGACCAAGTCAGGAAATTAGGTAGTTTTAACTGACTGAAGCCTTGAAAATCACCTACAACCCCAATTCCAAAAAAGTTGGGACACTGTGTAAAACATAAATAAAAACAGAATGTGAAGATGTGCAAATCATGGAAACCCTAATTGAAAATAGTACAAAGACAACACATCAAATGTTGAAACTGAGAGATTTTATTGCTTTTTGAAAATATACGTATATGCTCATTTTGAATTTGATTTCAGCAAAGTTGGGACAAGGGCAACAAAAGACTGAAAAAGTTGCATAATGCTAAAAAAAAAACCCAAAACAAACAAACAACTAATTTGGTGAATTGGCAACAGGTCAGCAACATGATTAAGTATAAAAAGAGCATCCAAGAGAGGCTGAGTCTCTCAGAAGTAAAGATTTACTGCTCTGTGAAACACTGTGTGGGCAAACAGTGCAACAATTTAAGAATAACATTCCTCAGTGTAAAATTGCAAAGAATTTGGGGATCACATCATCTATGGTATATAATATTAAAATATTCAAAGAATCTGGAGAAATCTCTGTATGCAAGAGAAATTGTGAAAACTGACATTGGCTGCCTGTGATTTTCAGGCCTTCAGGTGACATTGCTTTAAAAGCAGATGTGTCTGTTGTGGAAATCACTGTATGGGCTCAGGAACACTTAAAAAATAATAATCTGTGAAAACAGTTCATTACTGCATCCAAAAATGCAAGTTAAAACCATATCTAAACAATATCCAGAAACACATTCTAAAGACCTCGTGTGGTATAGTGATTAGCACTGTTGACTCCCCACAAGAAAGTTCTGGGTTTGAGCCCAGCAGCCGACAGGGGCCTTTCTGTGTGGAGTTTGTATGTTCTCCTCATGTCTGCATGGGTTTTTTCCAGGTGCCCTGGTTTCCTCCTCAGTTCAAAGATATGTGCTTAGGTTAACATGGGGTGGCCTTCGGTTGAACTGTCCTTGAGTAAGGCACCTGACCTCCAACTGCTCTCTGGGTGCTGTAGCATGGCTGCCTACTGCTCTGTGTGTATGTGCTCACTGTTCATGTGTGTGTTCACTGATTCAGACGGGTTAAATGCAGAGAGGAATTTCATTGTGCTTAAGTGTATGTGATAAATAAAGTTCTTCTCTGGGCCTGAGCTCTTTTATGATGGACTGAGGCGAAGTGGAAAATTGTCCCAAGGTCTGATGAATCAAAAATAGAAGTTCTTTTTAGAAATCATGGACACCACGTCCTCCAGGCTAAAGAGGAGAGGGACCATCCGGCTTGTTATCAGTGCACAGTTCAAAAGCCAGCATCTGTGATGGTATGAGGATGCATTAGTGCACATGACATGGGTAGCTTGTTCAACTGGGAAGGCATCATTAATGCTGAATGATATATACATGTTTCAGAGCAATATGCTGCCATCCAGACTAAATCTTTTTTTAGGGAAGGCCTTCCCTAAAAAAGACAATGACAAACCACTTTCTGCACATATTAAAACTGCATGGTTCTATAGTAAAAAAGTCTGGGTGCTAAACTGGCCTCCCTGCAGTCCAAATCTGTCTCCCATTTAAAACATTTGCCACATTATGAAGCGCAAAATATGACAAAGGAGACCCCGAACTGTTGAGCAACTGAAATTGTATATCGGTAACACGTTATAATAATGAATAGTAGCAACGCATGCATAAACCTTTAGTTAATAATGAACTAATTATCAGCAAAACATTTACATATGTTTGTAAATTATAAGTGCTATGGGAATGTTTTTTTTTAATAAGTTGTGCATAATTTCTAAACCATTGGTAAATAATGAACTAATAATTTAAAAATTGTTTGAAAACAATCAGTAAATAATTTGCAAACTAAGGGGAAAAGGAAGAAACACATTTTGAAGCATTCATTAATCATTTCTTAATAGGCTATGTGGCTATACATGAATAGAATCCACTTCACCCAGGTAATGTATGGTACACCAACCAGTTTCGTTATCCTAGTTTCAGCAGATGAGTCATTGAGCTCAATAGATTGAATGTAACCCATGCTGTTCTTATCTGGGACTAGCGTAATCCCACCTCAACCAGGGTTTGAGTGGTTCAGACTGGGAGTGGAGACATGTTAACAATTGAGCTGAAAGACAGGCTGCTAGCTCAGTCGCTAGCATACCCCTTTGAGGCATCAGGGAAGTTTACAAACTTACAGCGCAGCTATCAGCTAGCTACCCTTATATGAGCAATGGGCTGCCAAGCAACCACACACTCGATTCTGCACCAGCAACTCCTACTTTGCCTCACCTGTTATAAATGATGTTTAAATGTATAAAGGAATGATTTGTAGCACCTTTGCAAATATTTTTGCAGCCCCTAATCTAAAGTGGACACAGTTCATTATAAATAAATGTTTAACATACTATTTGTAGTATGGTAAACCACATCATTTTAGTAATGATGTGTATGTGTATTTACAAACCTTTTTGCATCCCCTTAATCTAAAGTAGGAGCTGTTTATCACATATACCATTGTGTAGCATATTTCCACTGTCCCATGCCAGTTGTAAATGAGAAGCCTAAACATGTTACTTTTTAGTTAATCATGAGGAAGTCTTTGTGTGACCACTTACCAAGAAAATGTATGAACAACTATATTATGAAACCATCTGTTGCTAGCATAGTGAAACAGCATGGTCTTAAAATAATGTTAAAGGATTTCATTGACATTTATTGCTAGTCAAATGTCACTTATTGGGAATCAGAGTTGAATTTTACATATTGTATAGAACAAAACCGTAAATTCACGGTCTGCATAGTAAAAACAAATACACAAACGACAATTATACTAAAACAAAATTATGTTCAAACACAAAACACAATTATGATCTCTTGGTTATGGGAAGAAGTTTCCCTTTTTTTCATTACTTCAATCTCTGACACTAGGGCAGGGTCAGAGGCAAGGGCATCTGTGCATTTGCTTACAAATGACTGCAGCCTTTGCGCTCTTGAGTACCCTCGCAGCAACTCTTCATATTTTGAGGGTGAAACAATGGAAAGCTCAGCAACTGCAGCTCCTGCAACAACTGTGTTGCGATCCACTCCTATCACCTTGTAAGACTCTCAAAGGTTTTCTCCTCTTTAAAATGCATGTACAAGAAATACTTCTTGTACCTTTTCACCACTTCTTGTGGTGTGAGGGCTACAATTAAAAAGAAAAATAATATGAATGGTTTATGAAATGATGCAAAAACAGCTATGCTACACTTCTGTTCCATATGTCCATTATGTCCTATATATTACTGATTATGACATGGTTAACCCCCCCCCCCCCCCCCCCCCATTTAGAGAGAGAGAGAGAGAGAGACTTTTTAGTGTTTGGTATTTAAGTACTGAATGTCTGTGCTGGATGTAATGACACTATTTTTTAAAATGTTCGATAAGAAAATAATTCACTGATTCACTGTAATGCTTCTTCTCTGTGACCACTCTGAAAAATTGGATGGGATGGCCAAAAGAATTACTGCAAATGTAATAGTAAATCTTACATTCTAACAACTGCTTCAAAAGGGAGTCCCTTTCTTTAGTTAATTCAGCAATTCGTTTTGACTGATGATCGTCCTACTTTTTTGCCATTTTCAAGCTGTTTCCTGGCATGCAGGGCAGCAGTTGGGGCTGGTGGTGCTCCTGCAGCTAGAAGATAGATGAGAGATTCAGACATGAGAACAAGCCTAGAGTTAGTGCATTTTTCAAATCGCCAGAAAAGGCGAGGACTAGCACAAATTGAGGATGAACATGCACACACCCATTCACAAGCATGCCAATACTTTACTCTTTAGTGAAAATACAGAGGAGTTTGAGTGTGAACTTTATCGGATGACATGCAGACAGTCTTGCAGGGCTGAATCTCAAATGTCTTTCAATACAATTCAAGTTGGACATTCAGCTGTATTTTTCTGTCCTATGTTGGGCACAAACAACATGAACAGAAAACTGTTTGGGATTTGGTCTAACTACAACCCCGATTCCAAAAAAGTTGGGACAAAGTACAAATTGTAAATAAAAACAGAATGCAATAATTTACAAAATCTCAAAAACTGATATTGTATTCACAATAGAACATAGACAACATATCAAATGTCGAAAGTGAGACATTTTGAAATTTCATGCCAAATATTGGCTCATTTGAAATTTCATGACAGCAACACATTTCAAAAAAGTTGGGACAGGGGCAATAAGAGGCTGGAAAAGTTAAAGGTACAAAAAAGGAACAGCTGAAGGACCAAATTGCAACTCATTAGGTCAATTGGCAATAGGTCATTAACATGACTGGGTATAAAAAGAGCAACTTAGAGTGGCAGCGGCTCTCAGAAGTAAAGATGGGAAGAGGATCACCAATCCCCCTAATTCTGTGCTGACAAATAGTGGAGCAATATCAGAAAGGAGTTCGACAGTGTAAAATTGCAAAGAGTTTGAACATATCATCATCTACAGTGCATAATATCATCAAAAGATTCAGAGAATCTGGAAGAATCTCTGTGCGTAGGGGTCAAGGCCGGAAAACCATACTGGGTGCCCGTGATCTTCGGGCCCTTAGACGGCACTGCATCACATACAGGCCCGCTTCTGTATTGGAAATCACAAAATGGGCTCAGGAATATTTCCAGAGAACGTTATCTGTGAACACAATTCACCGTGCCATCCACCGTTGCCAGCTAAAACTCCGATAGTTCAAAGAAGAAGCCGTATCTAAACATGATCCAGAAGTGCAGACGTCTTCTCTGGGCCAAGGCTCATTTAAAATGGACTGTGGCAAAGTGGAAAGCTGTTCTGTGGTCAGACGAATCAAAATTTGAAGTTCTTTATGGAAATCAGGGACGCCGTGTCATTCGGACTAAAGAGGAGAAGGACGACCCAAGTTGTTATCAGCGCTCAGTTCAGAAGCCTGCATCTCTGATGGTATGGGGTTGCATTAGTGCGTGTGGCATGGGCAGCTTACACATCTGGAAAGACACCATCAATGCTGAAAGGTGTATCCAGGTTCTAGAGCAACATATGCTCCCATCCAGACGACGTCTCTTTCAGGGAAGACCTTGCATTTTCCAACATGACAATGCCAAACCACATACTGCATCAATTACAGCATCATGGCTGCGTAGAAGAAGGGTCCGGGTACTGAACTGGCCAGCCTGCAGTCCAGATCTTTCACCCATAGAAAACATTTGGCGCATCATAAAACGGAAGATACGACAAAAAAGACCTAAGACAGTTGAGCAACTAGAATCCTACATTAGACAAGAATGGGTTAACATTCCTATCCCTAAACTTGAGCAACTTGTCTCCTCGGTCCCCAGACATTTACAGACTGTTGTAAAGAGAAAAGGGGATGTCTCACAATGGTAAACATGGCCTTGTCCCAACTTTTTTGAGATGTGTTGTCGTCATGAAATTTAAAATCACCTAATTTTTCTCTTTAAATGATACATTTTCTGAGTTTAAACATTTGATATGTCATCTATGTTCTATTCTGAATAAAATATGGAATTTTGAAACTTCCACATCAATGCATTCCGTTTTTATTTACAATTTGTACTTTGTCCCAACTTTTTTGGAATCGGGGTTGTAGAAGAGTTGGATAACTCTAACTCTAGAGAAAGCTATATTTAACACTAGAGAAAGCTAATTTCTCTAGAATTAAGAAGAAGAGTTGGATAACTCTAACTCTAGAGAAAGCTACATTGTGAGAAAGCTACATTTCTCTAACTCTAGAGAAAGCTACATTGTGGCCAGAGAAAGCTACATTGTGTGTTTGTAGACCTGGAGAAGGCATACAATAGAGTGCTGAGAGATGAGTTATAGTATTGTATGAGAAAATGTGGAGTGAATGAGAAGTATATTAGAGTGGTGCAAGACATGTATGAGAACAGTGAAACAGCAGTGAGGTGTGCAGTTGGAATGAGTGAATGGTTCAAGGTGAAGGTGGGACTCCATCAAGGATTTGCTTTGAGTCCTTTCTTGTTTGCCATAGTGATGGATAGCTTGATGGACGAAGTGAGGCAAGAGTCACCATGGAACTTGAAGTTTGCGGATGATATTGTGATATGTGGTGAAAGTAGAAAGGAGGTTGAGCTGGGTTTGGAGAGATGGAGGTATGCATTGGAACGAAGAGAAATGAAGGTGAGCAGTAGCAAAACAGAATACATGTGCATCAATGAGAATGGGGATGAGAGTGTAGTGAAGATGCAAGGAGTAGATGTAAAGAAAGTTGGTGAATTCAAGTACCTGGGGTCAACTGTGCAGGACAGTGGGGGCTGCGATAGTGAGGTGAGAAAGAGCGTGCAGGCAGGGTGGAGCAGTTGGAGAAGGATTTCGGGAGTCGTTTGTGATAGGAAAGTCCCAGCAAAAGTGAAAGGTAAGATGTATAAGACAGTAGTGAGACCAGCTGTGATATATGGATTGGAGACCGTACCCTTAATGAAGAGACAGGAGGCAAAGTTGGAGGTGGCGGAGTTGAGGATGTTTGCAATGGGAGTGACAAGGTTGGACAGGATAAGGAACGAGCACATCAGAGGGACAGCACATGAGCTTGAGGAATTAAGCTAAGAGAGATGAGACTGAGATGGTATGGGCACATCCTGAGAAGAGATGCAGAGCATGTTGGAAGGAGAATGTTGAGGATGAAGCTGCCAGGCACACGAAAACGAGGAAGGCCAAAGAGGAGATACATGGATGTGGTGAGAGAGGACATGAAAGTGGCAGGTGTGGTAGAGAAGGATGCGGAAGACAGGGAGCAATGGAGATGAAAGGGCTGCTGTGGAAACCCCTAATCGGGAGCAGCCAAAAGAAGAAAAAAGAAACCTTTACTCGTCACATGCACACTTCAAGCACAGTGAAATTCATCCTCTGCATTTAAAGGATATGGGACATGGATTTTTTTTCTGGGCATAATTATGTATAAAGGACATAAGAAATGCCATCTAAATCACTGCAGGGCGTAAAAAATGTGAAAATCATCACATTATTCAAGTTTTTTTATACATCAGCGTAAAACAAGGATTCGTTAATGAGCTAGGTGGTCACGTGACCCGTGACGTAACAAAAACTTTCCAAGGAGCCAGCGCTTGGGAATCTAGTGTAAACAGGTTACCGAAATGGACACCATCGACAGTGATATTCCCGATGTTTCACAGAGATGTGAAGTTAGACCTTATCAATTCGAACCGATAGCTGGAAATTCACATGAACATGGATCTTGTATTTACTCTGACGGGTCAGATGATTCTGAGAGTGAGGGTTCATTCAGTCCCCATGAAACTGAAAGCGGTCGGCTCGATAACACTTCCTGGTAAGTTAAAAACAATTCTGCTCAAAGGCTAATGATCTGTTGAAGTATTATTTTTGTATCATACATTGAAAGTTCATCATAGATCTAGCTAAAGTCCGTTGCAAGCTATTTTTTTTTTGCTGATATTTTTCGAGATTGATTGAGATACAATGCTTCCAGAGTCCATCTCATCTCATCTCATTATCTCTAGCCGCTTTATCCTTCTACAGGGTCGCAGGCAAGCTAGAGCCTATCCCAGCTGACTACGGGCGAAAGGCGGGGTACACCCTGGACAAGTCGCCAGGTCATCACAGGGCTTCCAGAGTCCATTTACAGAAGTAAAAGCAAAACAGTAAATGATAGATAATAAAATTACATAAAATAAATGGGGAAGAAAAATAATAAGAATTAAACAATAGTAGAAATAAAATATAGAATAATAAAATGAAATAAAAGTAAAAAAAAAACTCTTCTACAACTTCACCACAACTCTTCGATTCGGTACGTAAACAAAGAAGGACAGATATAAGAGTAAATGTGTCAGAATTATGATGATCAATAATTGATACACCCAAAATTATAATACTAATCCTTACCTCGGCTTTCAGACACTTAGCGAATGCACCTCGTGGTGACCGTAGCACTTCTGGTTTCACTCCGCCATCTTGTTCCTGAATTGGGACGTTGGGAACGGCTCCATCTTTAAGTAGCCTCTTAAATTTGGCTTGGCAATTAATTTCGTTCAGTACCTGAGTATTAAAGTTGAAAGAATCCTCTGTGAAATGGTCCGAACACAGTTTGTGGGAAACAGTAGGTGCAAAGTTTTTTCTACGGCAGTAGTGAGCCCACACTTTCCTTAGCTTCGGGTCCTTGGGGAATGCAAAAAAACTTACTCCAGAGCATTTCTCATTGGAATTATTGCAACCATAAGCAGCACAATACACCATGATGTCCAATGTACTTTAAAGACTATAAAAACAATTTTCTTGTCATCCATTTCTCCATTCATCTTCCTGCTTGTGCTGTGCCCGAAAGTTTTTGTGACGTATGATCACGTGACAGTGGCTCTTCCGGTTGTAGAAAATGCATATCGGAAGTCGAGCAGAAATGCCATATAATCATCACAAATATAACGATTTTGCTGAATTTAATAGATGATGTTGTATTTGTTGATGCAATTAATTCATATTTTTAATGGAAAGAAACTGATATAGCGTGCATTTATGTTTCATGTCCCATATCCTTTAACCCATCTGAAGCAGTGAACACACGCACACACTCAGAGCAGTGGGCAGCCACAC